>NC_058136.1:9072839-9182942 GCF_016433145.1 Gracilinanus agilis | reverse complement strand
CCTTATAGTAGGCTGTAGAAGAGCACTCTGAGATCTGAATTACTAGACAAGGTCAGCTATGTTTACTTGAATTTCTCAAAAAAAACCCCACAAAAAAAACAAAACCAAGGAGTGTTTTTCGACCAGTCTGTAGGCTTCTGATTTTCCACAAACTGAAATAGCTAAATGCTCCCAAACACTTGGTTCCTGTACCTTGGTTAGTTATCACTGAACACCGTTATTCTGCTTGTCATTGGATGTGAATGCATCTTTGCATCTTAACCAACTGCTTTAAGTACAATGAGTGCTTGGGGTGGTCAGGAAAATTTTGTTTGAAGCAGCATAGAATGCACATAAAGAAATGCTTGAAAATGTGCATGAAAAATGATAAAAAAGAAAAGGCATTTAAAAAAATTGGGAAATTTTATAACTGTTCATCTAAGCAGTTAGCATACCAAATTATGCACTGTCAACTTTTTGTATACTTGTCTATGTTGTGTAGGTTATATATATATATATTTTAATATAGTGAATATATATATTTATATATATAGTCTAGGCCCCCTAGATAAACTGGCAGTAAAGGAAAGTTATTTTACATATTGTTTTTTAGCAGGGTTAAAAGAAGATATTTACCTATTTTAGCATGGGAGAGGGTTACCGTGAAGGTAACATGGATGTGAAAAGTTTCCTGGTTTTTTTTTTGTTTGTTTGTTTGTTTTTTTGTGGAGTCATGCAGCTGCTGATCCACAGTCCTTACGTTGGCAACTATCTAGATGCCCATTAAAGTGGCATTTTGATGCTCAATTGGATCTCGAAAAATGTTCAGTGCAAAAATGATTTTTTAAAAAGAAAACAAACATGGAGAAGAAGTATTTACTCTCTGCCTCCATCTCAGCCTGTTTCTTTCGAGTGAGAGAATCCAGCTATAGTGTCTCCCAGTAACTTAGCTGAATGGTGCTTGGCTTTATAGCTTCTCCCTCCCCTGTCTCTCATGAATAATTTGTGTAAGGCTTCCACTTTCACCAGGAAATGCAATTGGACTCTTTCAAATTTCCAAAGAATGCACAACAAAGGAGTTCTACCTTTCCCAATCTACCTTCTCATTTGGAAATTGTCCAAAAATATCTGTTAGAAATACTATCCACTAGTGCTAAGCTTTTGGGGTAAGAAAGAGGAAAGTGGTATTTCAAGGCAGTATTAAAACCACAGCTTTAAGTAATAGAAAGTGCATTTCCTGAATAGAATACAAATATAACTTTAAGAAACTAAAGGCACAAGCTAATGAATTATGAATTACAAATGAGAAATGAACAGTTCAAGGTAATTACTATTAAGGAAAAGCTTCAACTAATTGTTTCTAATGGATATTTAAAGCAGTTTGATAGATCCGTGAATTGCAAAAAGCTATAATTGCTTAAACTATAAGGAAAATAGACTGTAATATTGACATTTGGATCAGTGATAAAATACATCGTCAAATTTATGAATGCACTTGCTCGAAGAGTTGACAAATTAATTTTTGTTTGTTTGTTTGAAAGAACATCAGAGCCTCTACGAACTGAAGGTCCATTTTTAGGCTGGTGTGGAAGTATTCAAATTTTCAACAAGTTGGTTCATTAGAAATTCTAGTATTCCATCCTGAAGAAATGCCGTACCATTCATATTGGTCTGGATTAGCAGTCTTTCAAAATCGTGAGCTTCCAAACAAACACAGATGAGAGGGCAGAACCTCTCTTAGTTTAAAGACCTGTGTAAGAATGGAATGGTAATTAATGCCAACCCAATGACTTTGGAAATGAAACGTTTGAACACAGCCTCACTCCGTGGTCTGTGGACCCTTGCCTTCACTTGGTTCGGCTCTTGTGAAAACCTTTACGTGATTGTGTGATCTAGGTGGAGATGTTTTGAAAAGAATCTGTCATCAAAAAGAAGGGCAAGGACCACATGACATGGTGCACGGTAGCTAGAAACACTGCCAACTATAGCCCTAAACCCTCTGGCCTCATGGAAGTGCTGAAGTTGGCTTGGGAGTCACATTGGAGTGCTCCATGCTTACAGTTCTAGCCACTTGATGCAGCATCTTCCAGATCGTGTGTGTACTAAGCGGTTTCTTTTCAATCAAGAGTCATAGAAAAAAAGATCGCTGATCTTAACAGTGATCCTGGCTAAATATTTCCAAGTCCAAAGTGAGCCAAAACCCTTCTTCGAAAATAGCCATTTTCCCATGGGGGAGGGGAGCTGATCGAATGAGTAGGCAGAGAGTAGAAATGAACTAAATCAATGACTGGTAAATGATTTATGACTTAAAAAATCTGCCCACCCTCCAATTAATTGAAATACTTGGGCTGGAGAGGCTTTGGAATGCGCTTTGTTAAGTGTCATAAATGTGGCCGGGAAAAGTTCAAGGACTAGCTATAAAACTGGAAAGATAGATGTGGAAGTGGGAGCACATGATGCCAACCATTAGGATGCTGGTTTGGTGCCTCTTCTCTTGGGAGTTTGGCATGTTAATAGCCTTTGGTATATTAGTTACACCATAGATGGCAGTTTGTGTAAGTAAATAAGCACCATGTCTAGTTTTCAGCTCTTAGGTCTCATGTACTCTTTCTAAGCACTTTGATGACCTCAGTAGAGATGTTTCAAATTCCTACGCGGTCATTCTTGAGCAATGACTTCTGAGTACATTTAAACCTTTAGTGCAGTAGGAACTCTGCATCATCAGGCGTGACGCCATGACCAAACCTAATGCAGAAATGCGAGATGTCCCAGTCAGGTTAATAAATGACCAAAGATTGTGTTTATGTAATGCCAATACACCTGGTCAGTCTGGTGAAAACTGGAATCCAAACAGACTGATTTAGAAAGAGTGAGTTGGCCAGATGCTTGGTATCATATAGACACTACTACTAAGCCCACAGAAAAGTGTTAGACAGCACTCGATAAGTACAACATACATAGCATTTGCTTCCAGGGAGTAAAGGGAAATGTGCTCAGAGAGATAGATGAGGTCTGAGGACATTTTCTTACTGATGATTCTGAAGTTTTCTATAACAGCTCTGTAAAATGTGAAATGGTCAGCAGTCTTTAGAAATGCAAAGACTTTGAAGAAACTTTTAAAATAGTACGTAAGTTAGCTTGACAGTTAAAGATGAAACGGCATGTCACGATAGAGAAATAGAACCTTGGGTTCTCTCGTTTGTTATCTCAACACACTCTCAACACGACAAACGTAGAGTGGTGTTTTCTGAAAATTTAGGCTTTCTTTGAGCTGTACTTGTGGTATTTTGAATACTGCCACACGAGAACTAAAAATCTTATCTGTCATTTCTTAAAGAGTTTAAAGAAACAATATTAAAATACCATCTTCTGTCACATTGAAAGGCAGTTGGATATGTTTTTCCTCCATATTTACACATACAGAGTTCTGATCTAGAAAACCAATACAATAAACCATTTTATGTTTTAAAAACAGGCAGTCTTTGGTGACGCAAAGGCAGAGAATTTTTTTGTTACCTCCTGCCTATTTCGCTCTGTCTCATAAAGTGAATATTGTTGGCACTGTCAGAAAGTTCTAGATACTGCTCAACAGACAAGACAAAATAGCCATCGTACCCTTGGACCCTCCCAGTGCTCAAAAGTTGTTGCTTCTCTCCCTCTGTCCATGCCCTAATCCCCTCTTCCCCTTCTTGCAACCGCCTCTGTTCCTTAGTCCAGGCCTGGGAAACGGCTCGCTGTCTGGCAATTTCTAACACATGGTTCTTTTCCTCTTCTACAGTTGTTCCATACCGAATGTTAAAGCACAGAGTACCATGTTGGAGCTGTATATCTGCAAAGCGTCTAGTCCTCCCATTCATCACAGAAGTCATCTGGGATACAGTAACATTGACACCATTCTCTAAAATCCGCCTCCCTCCTGTGTTACCTATCAGAGCCAAGTCTTCCTCCAGAGAGCCGAGTTTAATGAAGTAGTGAGTATCCCGCCCATCAATGGTAAAGTGCAGGTTTTCCAGGTAATGAGCATTATTGAGGATGGCGGCGATTCGGCGGCTATCTTCGTTGGCTACTCCTATGATGTCAGCAGTCACGATGCCATCCTTGATGGCAAACTTTATACCTTTTCCAAATACAGACGGAATAGCGGCAAACCTGGGATGCGTTCCTCCTTCGAGACACCTCCTATCGCTGTAGCTGGGAGCCATAGGAAGTTGGTCTAAGGAAATGAAATTTCTAAGTTGTTTTTTCAACTCACATTGAATGCCCAGGATAGTCTGGAAAAGAGAAACACAGAAAATGTAGCATCATCTTAGGAATCCGTCACCAGATCCAGCTGTTTTGGTTAGATACTTTCTATTTCTATTCCCTGTAAAGATGATGGATGATGGATGGAAACTCCATGTTTTGTTATTCCAAAGTGATGCACAGAGTGTTATTATTATTATTAGCTATATTTACAATATGAAACCAGCATTTTGACTAATGTTTTTATTCACACATTCCTGCTTCCTTTAATCACCAGTTCTGAATTGAAAGCGTTTTCCACTTGTTGAATCATATACCCTTCTGATTAAACCATCAGCTAGTCACTAAGTGCTTATGCTGGACGTTTTGGTGCTTCTCTTTCTCTTCCTCACTATTTCCTTTCCCTCAAGGAACCATCTATGACTCTCTGTGTAGTCTACCACAACCTCCCTCTAGAGCTACTTCAGAGTACAGTACAGAGTACAGTATCTGAAAGTAGTAGACTTCCTCTTTGGACCACTGCTTTTCTTTGGAGATCCATTTCCCCTTTGTACAACTGTACAATTCACCACAGAATCAAATAACTACTTAGCATCCTTCTTGTCAAATCCCATCATGTGCCTTAGTGGAGTAACTATGGCATTAGCAAGTTGATCCTCTAACACTTACTAGCTGTGTGACGAGGGCCAAGATAACTTTCTAAAGAGATGTCAAGTATCTCTTTGTTTATTCGCCAAGGGGAAGTTTTGGAAGCTATACTTATTTTTTTCAAATGATAATTTTCACAGACCTTGCCAGGATCCCACTCTTGAGTTTTTGTTTGAAGCTGCAGAAGCTCATAGGTTAACTCCACACTTTCTAGTTCTGGTTTTGGAAATCCAGGCAGAACATTGTGCAACTGGAAACCAAATAGCTCCAACCAACTTCCAATATCTGTAAAATAGAAATTAAGAACAAACATGAACAACATGCACACAATTGGCAAACACTGTTGAAAGTTTAAAAACATATTACACAGAACACCTTTTCTGTCCTCTCATATGATGGTAAGACGATATACAAAATACCGTAGGCATCCTAAAAATCAAATCCCAATACCCCCAAGCCTAGCTGATGCCATGGAGTCTTCTAGGAATGCTAATCCTTTGAATAAGAGCATTTTAAAAAACCAGGAGGAACCAGAGGAAGCCCCTGATTTTTCCAAATGACCTAGATTCAGTACCCCCAAACTTCTCAGTGACCACAGTGACAATGAAATCTGGTTGAAATTATGCAATGTGATTCTGACTTTTCCTTCTCTCACTTTCCATAAGCTGCGAAGAAGGAAAAAAAGAACAAGAAGAAAAGAAACTGTGTAGTACAATGCAAAAGCATCTGGTTTGTTGTTGACTTGCATGTTTTTTCTCACCCTTGAAAAGTAGGGAAGAGAGCAGATGTATGATAGTTTGTGGGTTCCCTGACAGGAAGTAGAGGTAGTGAGAGACTACGATCAAATAAATGACACCAGGTTCTTTGTAGTTTTACATTGTTCACATACCTGTGGTGTATTTGGCAACATCTTGTATTTTGCCAACAGGATAGTTATTTTCAAATGAGTAGAGATTGAATGGTTTTGGAAAAGTGTTCAGATGCTTCCATATGTGATGATTAGGTGTTGTCCAACGTCCAGCAAGCACGTCATAATCTCTTTGTCCCAAATGGACTAATTTTGTGAGGGCATCATAAAGTCCTCCGTGAAAACCAATGACGACTTGAAAGTCTGGATAGGTGTCTTGATAGATATCACCATAGGGCGTGTACAGTATCTCTTTTATCACCTGACCTCGGCTACTGAACACAGCCAACGGGGTTCCTGTATTGTCACAGGCTACGTAGTATTCTTCCCCACTGCTCAGCTCCATTGCAATGAGGTGGCCTTGGAGATCGTAGTAAAGTGACGTAATTTCTGAGCTGCTGTGATTGTACAGATGAGTAACTCTAATGGGATTGCCGAGATCTGCATAAAAAAACTGGAGGTGCTGTCCTAGACTGGATTTACTGGCAACCCGTCGCCCAAGCCCATCGTAGTAGTACTGCACGGTCCAGCCGGAAGCCTTATTGTAGGCTTTTTGCAGTAGGCCATTGGAATTATAGTCAAATACATCATTCCCCCTCTGTCGGAGAAAGCCGTCTTCGTCCATCTTGTACTGAATTTCTCCAAGCCTAGTGATGCGGTCTCTGAGGTCATATCTGAGGGGAGTCAGGCGGGCACTATTTCCGTGGCTTAGGAGGTTGATGTTCCCATTCAGGTCATAGCTGTAACGCCACTGGGTTTTATCATTCACAGAGACAGTCTGAAGCTGACCATCAGCATCATATTCATAAAAGTACCTTGTTATGTTGGCTTCAACTCCTACCCTGATATCGCATATAACCATGCGGCCCATGTTATCATATTGGATGGTCATCCAGTAGGCAATGGCCTTCAGGATTTCATACTGCACTTCAATGACTTGGCCATTGGCACTAAAGATCTTAGTGTGCTTCATGACTGTGGTGGTTATAACTTGGTTTAAGTCATAGTTGATGACGCTGAATTTTCCAAACTGCTCTGTCCTTCCAGAAACATCAACATAACGGTACAGATCTATCGGCAAAGGGGTCTCATTTATGACGGCTTGCATGCTGGTAACCCGAAAGTTGTTATAACTATAGTCAAATCGGGCATTCACAAGGCCTTCTTCGCTGAATCGGAAAATCTGGCGTCCAATAAGAGGACCTGTATAGAAACAATAGCAAAATCATATTGACAACAAAATTAGATGGTGATGAATGTCACTGAAAATTAAGAAGGGTCTACTTTACTTGAGTTTTAAGCAAACTTAGTTCTCTCCACGTTGATGCTTACTGAAAGATTTTGTTATCTAGAAATATATAACCTGAAGAATATAACATTTTCTACAGCGGTTCTCTGTAAAGTACTAAACGAGATCATTCTATGAGAAATTTATTCCATACATTGTATGAGAAGATCTATCTGGTTATCTGAGACAACAAAAGTCAGGTGAGTATATAATCAGCCACCGAGGAAAAACAGATTTCTTTTAGGATGAAATGTCAAAAGCCCATTAGATAGTACAAGAATTCCTTGATTTGGCCATTTGCGAGCCATGCGTTTTGTGTATTCACACTGTATAAAGTGGATAGAGAACATAAATTGGGAATTGAGCTTATACTCTTGACTTACCTGCATTTTGGGGGACCATTTGGGTATGTACAAATGTGTGTGTGTGTGTGTCTGTGTGTATATTATGACTGATAAGCTGAATAACTATAGAGGTTGGCACTTCTAGGAGTCTCAGTCTTTATCATATCCACATTGCCAACATCTTGGTTGGTTCAGGCACTTATTATTATTATTATCATTATCTATTTATTTATTTACATATTCACATATTTATTTATTTGTTTGTTTATTTACTTATTTAAACCCTTACCCAAGATGGACATCTTAGAATCAATACTGTGTATTTGTTCCTAAGAAAAAACAATGGTGAGGGCTAGGCAACAGGGGCTAAGTGACATACCCAGAGCCATAGCTAGGAAGTATCTGAGGCCATATTTGAACCCAGGACCTCCCATCTCTAGGCCTGGGTCTCTATCCACTGAGCTGCTAAACTGCCCCATAGGCCCTTTTTTATCTGATACAAGTGGCCAGTCCAACTATCTCATCTCTACCCTCTTCCACAATCAATCCTATAAAGCACAGATATGACCATGCTGATTCTGTGCAATTTTGTTTTTCTTTCAAAACAAATGACTATGGGATGGACAAAGTATTAGACCAACGTGGAGGAACCAAGGGAGTTGGACAAATGTTCTTTCCCATGGGAAACCTTGCTTTCTTTAGAACAATGGAAATGCCTGTGTTACTTGCTATAATTGTAACTTCTTTCTGAGATCGTTCCAACAAGCCGTCTCTCTCCTTCCATAGCTGCTGAGCCTCAGGGATTCCATTGTGTATAATAATCATTAATCTGGTTTAATACCCTAGTTTGATTTTTTTCCCTCCCAAGGATATAAAAATATTTAGCCTTATACAGCTGAACGAGAAGAGATTCCTGTCTGTGCCTTTTAAGGCTATGACTAATAAACGTATGTCTTGATTAAGCTAAAATTTTAGTTAATTCTTCAAAACTTCTCTGCTTTAGAACCTGTCTACTAATTAAGTACTAACTCCTTAACCTGGCACTGAAGGTCCTCCAAATAGGATTCCATCTTACTTTATTAGCCACAGCTAAACCATCTGGCTGAAGTCTAAGGAGGAACTATGTAAACTGATCCCTCTTTGATGCTCTCTCTATTTTAACCCAACACATCCCATCTTTCTCTAAACCTGAAATGCCCTCTAATCTATACCTATCACAACACAATCATCCTTTAAGATCAAGCTCAAATATTGCCTTCTCTGTGATGTATGATATGATCCTCTCTACCTGAAGTGATTTATCCCTCCTATAAATTCCCATGGAGCTTTTTTTGGTACTTCACAATACTGTAATTCGTATTGAAATGTGTATGTCTCCTCTCCTAGACTCTAAACATTCCTCAGGTTAAGTCTTTTGATTTAAGAAAAACATAGTTTTCTATATGATATCTTATACTTCGTAGTAACTAGAGTAGAACCCCTAGATGATACATTCCAAGACCTACTGGGAATGACTTGAAATCACAGATATAAGCAAATACTTGTTGACCTAACATGTGCTCTCTCTGCCTACTCCCACTGCTCTGCGTGGTACTTGTGGCCCTCCAACCACCGCCACCTCCACAAAAAACTCAAAAAAAAAAAAAGGAAAGCGAAAGAGATGACTGGTGCCAGCCTCCAATGTTTTGAAGTTGATTATGGGTAACAAACTATGGATAAAGGGAGAACTACTGTACTCAGTAAATCTTTGAATACTGGAATAATTAAAAAAAACATCTTAGAAACAAACCTGTTTGCCTGTATCTGATTGTGCAAATAAATCCATCATGCATCAGATGTATTGTCTTAATCACTCCAGAAGACTCTTCATATGTAAATGTGACTTGAGTGGTATCATAGAGAATCTCGGACAATCTGGACTGTTTAGTATACTTGTAGAGAACTCTGCGCCCTGTCCCAAGGTAAAGTGTCTGCAGAAGTCTTCCATCGCTGGTAAAGTCCTGGATGAAAGAAGTGCTACTGTCTGGAGGAGTGTAGATATTCCTATAGTAACCCACCGAAAGCATTGTTTGTAAGCCATGGCGCACCATGCTGGGCATAGTGATTGAGAGGAGGCAGTCTGATTGGTCATATTCAAAGATGTAACGCCTCTGGCTATGTAAGAGGAGCATCACAGACTGAAAAAAATGAACACAAAATAGAATATTTGAGTTACAGACGTGGTTGTTAGCAAATAATTTTCATACATATCAACCATCCTTTAAATTACACTTAGAGCTGTTGATGATCTTGAAACGTACATACAATCAAATTTTGGCAAGTTGAATTCTATTCTTAGCACACTAGGAGAACTTGTTTGTTCTCATGTGGGTAACAACTTCCAAGTGGATCTGTGTTATAACTACGGATTTTTGCTTAACTTTATTTCTTCCTGTGGGGCCTATCTTGCCCAAGAGAACTGTGCCAAAATGGCCTTACATCCAGAGAGCTGATTGATAATCTATAAAAGGGAAAATGAATCCCAACAAGCACCTGGGTTCACATCCTCCTTCTGACACTACTGTTGAGACTTTAGGCATGGCACTTAAACCTCCTTGGCTTCGGTTTTCTCAACTAAAAATGAAGGTTTTGGACAAGATAACACACCTCTGAAGTTCCTTCCTGCTCTAGATCTATAATAAAATAAGTGTGTATATATAGGTGAAAACACAAAGCCAGTGGCAGGAAAGGATCACTCTCTGGGTTCAGCTGTTGACAAAGTACTCAAAGATTGATATTGGTATTTTTTAACCTCCCTTACCATTCATCCTAGAAAAGATACTATGTATTGACTCCAAGACAGAAGTGTGGTAAGGGCTCGGCCCGTGTTGGTAAACACAAGGCACATGTACCTCCATGTGTCAGAGGGGACTGCTCCATTCCAACCTCTTCCCCGCACCTGAGGACATTTTTCACTCTGCCCAGCAGTCCAATGCAAGCACTTCCTTCCTCCCCTGTCTGAGGTAATGCTGGGTGGGGCCTTACAGGTGGCTTTAGGGTACAGTTTGGGCATGTGATATCTAAAAGGTTCACCAACAGTGGTCTAAGCCAGTGATGGGCAAACTACGCCTCTGGGCCAGATGTTCTACAACCCCTGAAATGATCTATCCGGCTGCAAGACATTATTCCTAATCTGACGACTACAATGAGTAGGATACAATACAATGAAACTTCGAAAGAGTTGCCTTAGAAACAGACTGACAGAGGAGCATTTCCTTTCCTTTGGCCCCCTCTAAAAAGTTTGCCCATCACTGCTCCAGGCAATGGGGTTAGGTGACTTGCCCATATCTAATAAGTGTCTGAGGACAGAGTTGAACCCAGGACATCTACTCTCAGTCCTCTGAGATTATGATATGATACAGCTGGCTCATACCACCCTGGCCGATATCTTTTTAATTTGGGAGGTTAAAAGTGCACGACTATCGTGCTTGCCTCAAATGCCAATCAAGCAACATAACCCCAAACAAATGAAGGTCAACATGAAGCATTTGGAAATTAAGTCCAAGTGAAGTTAATGGATCAAGTTCTTACAGATGTTTTATCTACAAGGTAGGTTCTCAACCAAACCAACTTTATGTTGCTTTCAAGTTGCTTTCCTAACTGGAAAGCCTGCTTCACTCTTCTGCCCCACTTTGAATCTTGCACATCTAGAAAAGCGTTCACTCAAATGCCATGTGAGGGACTGATCACTCAGGAGAAGTGACAGGGCTCTGGCCAGTCTCAGGATGGTATCGTATCACACCCCTCTTTTGCCACTTGAATTTTCGCACAGGCCACAGAACACGTATTTTGTTCTATTACATTGATCTCTGCAAGGACCCTGTGAGGTAGGGGCTACACTTCCCTTTTTCCATTGAGGGAAAGCACTTGCTCAGGATGGCACAGCCAGTTTTGTCTGATGTAGCATTTGAAATTGGTTCTCTCTGACTTCCAAGGCCACCATTCTCACTGCTCTATCACTGAGTCTCCTCTGCACCGCTGCTAAATATCCTGCCCATACTACTCGTTTGGCATTTCTCCCACAGTTGTCTCGTTTCCTCCCCTAGAGGGTTAATTGCTAAAGAGCAGAGACTCTCTACTCTTGGCATATTGCTGCAAATACTTTACCACTTTACTCATTGTGATGGCATTGTTCACTTCCCAGATGCAATTTTGATACTGAGTGGGGAAAATGAACTACCAGCCACTCTGGGGCTTTGGAGCTCAAATTCTCCTTTTGGTGTGAAGAGACACTTAAAAAGAGGGAAGGGCACATTTTACAATCTGTATAATGGGTATTGGCAAGGGAATCAGGGAGAAAGAAGCTAAGACTTTTGGGATAGCTCTTTATTTCATTCATTCATTTATTTATTTATTTATATTAAAGAAAAAAAAAAACCCTTACCCTCCGTCTTCCAAGGCAGAAGAGTGGTAAGGGCTGGGCAATGGGGGTTAAGTGACTTGCCCAGGGTCACACAGCTGGGAAGTATCTGAGGCCAGATTGAAACCTGGTCTCTAGGCCTGGCTCTCAATCCAGCTGCCCTGTGATAGCTCTTTAAAGTAAATGGCCTTTATGGAGAAAGAGGTGGAAAATGCCCAGGGTTTACTTTGACAAAAGAGGAACTTCTTTCATTTTCAATCAATCTGGCATTCTGAACAGGTGACTTGTGGCCATGCAGCCCCCCGACAAATCTCATTCCCACCGTCCCTCTTTCACTTACTTTTGTACTTTGGGCCGTCACTGTAGAAGGGCTATACAAAGATTCCTTGGAGTAGAGAGCCTGTTTAGCATCTATAATGCTGCCCTGAGAATGCACAAAGACCTTTTATTACACAAATGACTGAGTGGGACAATTAGGTCTATTCTAAGGCATTTGAAAAACTTGAATAAACACCCAAATATTTCCCTCCTGCAAACAAAAAGACTTGGCTTTCTATGTGGTTGAACAGGAAGCTACAAGGACAAATAAGAGAAACTGGCTAACTTGCAATATGGAAAATGACCACCAGATGGCAGTGTTGCTCAAAACACAAGGTTGAGCCAATCGCTGCATTCTGGCTAGCTATGAGTTCTTTCCGTCTTTATAAGGTCAAAAAGAGCAACTCGGGCTGAATTTATTAACCTAAAAGGACTCATTAAATAATTTGAGAAATTAAATGAAAAATAAAACGCAGGTTGACTGTTTTCAAAGTAAGTTCCGATGAGGAGTCTTGGGGAATGGCTATGTTAAGCTATTTTTGTCAAATCAAAATGTAAGTGTGCTTGCTATGTGCAGAGCACTCTCCTAGGTGCTGGGGACGTCCAAAGTTTAATAGCATTTTATTTTAAAAAATCATCTTAAAAATTTTAAAATCATTAAAAAATTCATGTTCTCTCCCTCCCTCCTCCCGGATCTGACGAGCAATTCCACTGAGTTAGACGTGTTGTTTTTTTTTTAACAGAATTTTTTTTTTAATATTTGAAGTTCAAAGTTTAACAGAATCTTATTTTTAAAAATCATCTTAAAAATTTAAAAAATCATTAAGAAATCATGGTTCCATGATTCATGTTCTCTCCCTCTGTCCTCCCGAACTGATAAGCAATTCCACTGAGTTAGATGTGCTTTTTTTTAAACCTAATTTCTTTTCTTTTAGTATTTGAAGTTCAAAGTTTAGATGGGACGCAGTCCCTAATATCGCACAACTTATCCTATAGCTTCTCATCTAAGTCCTATCTGTGATTGCCTTTGAGAAAGTTCTCATAAATCAAGATGGAAAAATAAATGACTTATAAAGGGGAAATATGAATAAACTCAGTCCATAAATCACCATGAGAGAATTCAAGCCACCATGGATGGTTGCCCAGGCTGCCGTGCAAGAAAATACTAACAAAGTACCTTATTCCTACAACGACAGTATCCTTGCTAGAACAATTTTACATTTTCCAGTGATATTACCTTTGTATAATAAAAAAAAACACCATGAACAAGTATGCTAAAAAGAAGAAAAAGCAAAGCTATTACTTCAATTTGAATTTACAATAATATATGACAGGGTATGGTTTTTGGAGAAAGCTTTTAGCTGAGAAAGAGCAAACCCATTCAATTAAAACTCTTGCTTTGCCTATACTACAGAAAATGTTAGAATGAAGGCTTGCCATGAGGGTAATTACTCACAATCTCATCTAGATACTTATAGTCTTGTATTTTATATAACGACAATACCACCACCACCACCACACCTACCTTCTCTAAGTAAGTATAGCTCCATATTTTCCCATCAGCCCAGGTTCGTGAAATTATCTTGCCACCCTGGTCATATTCCATTTTCTCAGTCCATGTCCCTCTTTGAATGTAAGTTACTAGTCCCGAGTGTGAATAGGTGATGTTCACTTCATTATATCTGCTGACGGGAGACCACAAAATCGGACGACCAGATTGGTCGTAAAGAATCCGGAGGGTGAATTTCCGATGGTCGTCATAAATTTTTCCTGTGCGAGTTATGTGATCAAAATCTATGGAGAGCAGGTTCCTGTTATGGGCCTAAAGAAGAACATAAATACAAAATGTTAAAAAAAACTACACTGGAACCCTTTGGCGGGTGGGAGGTGGAAAGAGTGCAAGAGCAGTGGTCTGATTCTTCTCTGGTCAACTGTAACCTTCTCGAGCACTCCTCCCAGACTCTCCTTGAAGTTGAGGAATATCTCTAAAAGTGTGGAGGGAGGCTGTGGACATCACAATAGAGAGGAACACTTCCTTTTCTTCTCCATCTCAAGTTCTGAATCATGACTTTCAATCATTTATGGCCATAGTTTATGTGAATTAGATGCTTATTAGAAAGCAGTAGAATCCTATACTATCAGTCACATCCCTGCCCCTTCCTTCTAATCCATATTGTCAAAGCTCGAGTGTGACATTAAATCCTAGATGGGATATTCTGGATTCCATGCTTACCATCATCAACCCTCCTATAACCACGATTCCATTTCCTCTCCTAAATCCTAACTATGATTTAAGGAAGGAAGACTGTGATTTAAAGGAAGACTATGATTAAAAATTCTGATCATTCATAGTTCTGATAGTGGAACACAAACCAAAAAAATATGACCTTCCTCCCTAGCAACTTAATTGATTTACAAAAGACTGACAAAGTGAAGAGTCAAAGAATTGGAAGTCATTACTCAGTACTTCAGAAAACAGCCATCAAGAATGAAACTTAATCAGTTGTTGGTTAAATAAAACAATAGGCAGAGCTCAATTTTTCCAACATTTCAATTGGTTGTGGTGGTATTGGACATTGACATCAACACGATTGATTTAAAAACAAAAAGCTCAGTAGATAATCTGGTATCAGGTAAATAAAAAATTCAGACTAGGGTAGCCTGGCTAAGAAGCAAATGCTGAGAGGAAACTTTCAGATAATGGAGTCTAATCTCCACTCCTATTCCCTTAATACAGAGGGGAAGAAGTGAATTAGAATCCATGTTGCTGAACTTCCATTTGAACACACATTCCAGTATTTCTTTTTCCCAAATTAGGTTAAACGTCCTTGTTTGGGAAACCAAATGCAATCTTAAAAATACATCTTTAAAAATTTTCAGTTAAAAAACTTTTAATGGACCTAATTTCTTATTTGGCTATATTCTGAATTTCTATAATTCTGAAAAATGAATGACAGTAAATCAAGATGGTAGGCCTGAGAAGATAGAATGAATCTAAGTAAAAATTTAAATAAAACCAGACTTTCCTGGTGGAGTTGTGAACTGATCCAATCATTCTGGAGGATAATTTGAAATTATGCCCAAAGGGCTATAAAAATGCATTCCCTTTGATCCAGTAATACTAGGTCTGCATCCAAAAGATAAAAAAAATGGGAAAGGACCTGCTTGTACAAAAATATGTATAGTTGTTATTTTTGTGGTGGCAAAGAATTGGAAACTAAAGGGATGTCCCTCAATTGGGGAATGGCTGAACAAATTGTGGTACATGATAGTGAAGGAATACTATTGTGCTATAAGGAATGATGAACAGAATGGTTTCAGAAAGAGCTGAGTGAACTGAAGCAGAGTGAAATAAGCACAACCAGGATAACATTGTACACAGTAAGAACAATACTGTGGAACAATTAAATGTGATAGACTTAGCTACTATCAACAATACAATGAACCAGGACAATTGTGAATGACTTATGGAAAAGAACACTATCCACCTCCAGAGAAAGAACTATTAGGGTAGGAATACAGATGAAAGTATATGATTTATCACTTGTTTATTTAGGTATATGTTTTGGGGGTTTTGGTTTTATATGATTGTTTACTTACAAAAATGAATAATGACATATGTCTTACATGATAATACATGTTTAATCCATATTTAATTGCTTGCTGGCTCTGGGAAGGGGGAAAGAAGAAGGATGGAGACAATTTGAATCATATAGCTTTGAAAAACTTAAGTAGAAATTTGTTATTACATGTAATTTGTAATAAAATAATATTAGTAATAATAAAATTCTCAGCCTCTCAAAATACATTTGAAAAACAGGAAAGAAAGGGGCAAAGAACAGGAAATTGAGGAATGGTTGGACAAATTTTGGCATGTAATTGTGATGGAATATTGCTACACCATAAGAAACAATGAGCAGGTTAATTAAAATTGTTTTAAAGACCTAAACAAAATGATAAAATGTAAAATGAGTAGAACCAGGAGAACATAATCTATATGGTTACAGAATTAATATTGGAAGAATAACTTGTGAATGTCAACCTCCAGAGAATTAACTGAAAAAAACCAAAGACACCATCCATCCATCCATCTATACCAGTGGTTCCCAAACTTTTTTGGCCTACTGCCCCCTTTCCAGAAAAAATATTATTTAGCCCCCTGGAAATTAATTAAAAAAATTTAATAGCAATTAATAGGAAAGATAAATGCACCTGTGGCCATCACCGCCTTCCCCTGGATCACTGCAGCACCCACCAGGGGGCGGTAGCATCCACTTTGGGAATCACTGATCTGTACCATGGGGAAAAAGGGGGCTATATCAGTTTATCAGATTATCATCAGTGATCCTCAAAATTATTTAGTGTTGGTTAAAAAATGGATGTAAAGGAAAGGAAATACTTTCATAGCCAGAAATGGGGAGAAGGTTCTTAACCAAAGGATAGAGTTGAGTATAAAAGATAAAATAATCCATTTCTGTTTCATGAAATTCAAGAGCTTTTACAAAAAAAGCAATGTAAAAAGATAACAAAGAGACACTGAGAATGGGAAAAAAGTTTGCATTAAAAAACTAACAAAATGTGAAACTCAACATAAACAGAGAATTGACACAAATAGAGCCAATCCATATATGTAGTCAAAAGATATGAACAATTGTCAAAATTCAAACTGTAAACTATCAAGCACACATGAAAAATTGCTTTGAATCACTAATAAGAGAAATGCAAAATTAGACAGCTCTGAGGTTTCACTTCCCACCCATCAAATTAGCAAAGTTGATAAAAGATAGAAATTTAGTCAATGTTGAAAAGGATCTGTAGGAAAATAGGTGGTACATTCATAAATCATTGGTGGAATTGTGAAATTGCACAGATAAAATTGACAAAACTCTTCCATGAGAGGAACTTAGATTTTTTTTTCATGGAAATATACAACAATATAAAAATGAATTTTGGGAAGGAGGGCACTAGTAGCCAAGAGGGTACTGGGCCAGAAAATCTTTATGTAGGTCTTTATGCTTTAGCTGAATCTTGGAGGAAATAAGAAATTGTAAGAGGCAGAGATGAATAGAAAACACATTCCAGGCATGGAAACACTCAGTTCAAATATGGATATGGCAGATAAAACTTTCATGTGTGGGGAACCACCACAGGAAAGGCACATTGGGCTATATTGGTGTGTGGGAAGGGAAAAATGTTTAAAAAGGTAAGGCAGATAAAGTTTGGAACCTGTTTATGAAGGGCCTTAAATGCCAAATGGAGAAGTTTATATTTGATCTCAGTAATAGAGAGCCGCTGGAATTTATTGAGTAGGGGAATAGCATTCTACTAGACGTACACTTCAAATTATTTTTGTTAGTCAAGTGAAAGACAGAAATGAAATGGGGAGAAACAAAGCAAAACAGTAGAATTAGCCAAATGGAAAAAGAATTATAAAAACTAACTAAAGGAAGAAAAATTCCCTAAAAATTAGAATTGGGCAAATAGGAGCTAACAAATCTATAAGACATCAGGAAACATGACAAAATCAAAAGACTAAAAAGTTAGAAAAAAATCTGAAATACCTCACTGGAAAATAATTGACATGGAAAATAGGTCCATATAATAAAAAAAAGCCCCTGGACACCATATTACAAGAAATCATCACAGAAAACTGCTCCCATCTTATCAAACAAGAGGGAAAAATAGAAAATCAGAGAATCCATTAATCACCTCCTGAAAAAGACTCCAAAATAAACTACTCCAGGACTCTTATAGCCAAATCCCAGAACTCCCAGACCATGGAAAAAGTACTACAAGTATCCAGAAGCAAATAATTTAAATGTTGTGGAACCACAGTTTGGATTATCTAGAGCCTAGTAGCTCTACATCAGTGATGGGCAAACTTTTTAGAGAGGGGGCCAACGGAAAGAAAATGCTCATCTGTCAGTTTGTTTCTAAGGCAACTCTTTTGAAGTTTCATTGTATTGTATCCTACTTATTGTATTCATCAGATTAGGAAGAATTTAACACACAGGATAGAACATTTCAGGGGGCTGCATCTGGCCGGCCTGCTGTAGTTTGCCCATCACTGCTCTACATTAAAGGACCAGAAGGCATGGAATATGATATTCTGAAAGGCAAATGATCTAGGACTATAACCAAGAATTACATAACCAGCAAAAAAAATCTCCCATGAAAAGGTCCATAACAGTCAACAGAGAAGATGGAAGTGGGTGGTGGGCTATGCCTAATTAGACCTTCCTCTCATGGGAATTAGCTCAAAGTGGGAAAAACAACCATACTCACTCAACTATAGAAACCTATTTTGCCCTGTAGGAAAACAGGAGTGTAGAAGGAGTAAGAGAAGGGAAGAGATGGACAAAAGGAGGGAGAAATAGGGGAAGCAGTGATTGGAAAAAAATCTGTGAATAAGAAGAGAGAGAATGGTAAGTGGGGAGAATAAGATAAAAGGAAACACAATTAGTAATCATAACTGTGAATGTGAATGAGATGCACTCATCCAGATTGATTACTAAGTATCGATTCCAAGGCAGAAGACCATGAACCCATTTCTTAATAAAAAATTAGCATTATAGCTGCACAAGTAGGGATCAGGGCTAAATTTCCACTGGAAGGTTGTCACAGACCAACACATACACACACATGTAATGATTATTTTAATGCTATGTTCAGATCTCTGGATAATGTATAGTGCTTTGGATGTTTCTGTTCAAATACTGATTTCCAATGCAGAGATTAGAAAATAAATGTCACATCATGCTATGAACTCCATGTAGTACATGGAGAATGAATGGAGTTGCTACACATTTACCTAGAATTACATTCCAGATGCATTCTCACCATAGTGTTTCCTTGGCCCCACATATCACCCTGGAATTGAAAGCATTTAATTCCCAGATGGGGTTAACTTATCATCAGTTGGCAGAACTGATCTGATTAACCCATTGCCAGGCAAGATCCTAGCTCTGGACTTCTGGCTTTGCATTGATGGTAGTGGGATAGTTGGGAGAATGCAGGACTGTTTAAACCTTGGGTTAGTATAGCCCTTAAGGGCCTGGGCAGCAGCAGTAGATATTTTGGGGCATCAAAAGAAGGGGGTGGTAAGGGCTCTGAAAGCAGCATCTACTCTACTTTGCAATTTTCCTAAGGGATAGCCTAGCTTGAAACCAATTCTGAGGGGGGGGGGATTTAAATTGGAGAAGGAGAGTTTCCAGAACTCCGTTTCTCGAAAGTTTGATTTATACATAATTAAGTCAAATTTGAAATTGTGTTGAGTAACTCCTTTGCTATGCCTCATTTTAATGGTGGGTAGGTGTTGATTGAATTCTCAAGGGTCCTTCTACCTTGTGCTGCTGTCTACTCAGTTTTTCTCAGTTACAGAAGAGTGGGCAGGCCAGCTGCCCTGGTTACTTACACACTTGATGGCAAGGTCTGGAAATGAAATAGCGTAGAGCTTTCTACAGTGAACTAACCTAGAAAACAGCATGAAGCATGGGAGAAAGAAAATCTGCAATTGGTAGATCTTGGGTGGGTTGAGAATAAGAGTAAGCTGCCGGGCAGCTGGGTAGCTCAGTGGACTGAGAGTCAGGCCTAGAGACAGGAGGTCCTAGGTTCAAAGCCGGCCTCAGCCACTTCCCAGCTGTGTGACCCTGGGCAAGTCACTTGACCCCCATTGCCCACCCTTACCACTCTTCCACCTATGAGACAATACACCGAAGTACAAGGGTTAAAAAAAAAGGAAAAAAAAAGATAAAAAAAAAAAAAAGAGTAAGCTGCCATCACTTTCTGGCTGGTGGCCAGACCAAACTATGTTATTATATTTGGTCTGTGGATTGTAGACAGCTGGACTGTTTCTCTTTCCTGAATGCAGGTAACTTATTCATATTCCTAAGATGAAATTAAAAAATGGACCCCAAAATGCACAACTATTCTGATTCTGGAGGATGCTTAATCCTTTCCCCTACATTACTGATGATACCCCAATTGCAATGATTCGAGATGAATTTTTGCTTCATTGTGCATGTAAACACATAATCAACCCACTGATTTTATGGTTTGAATTGTGCATTTGCGGGCCCATGGTTTTGTTTTGTGATCCCGTGGAATGACAAACTCTACACACTAATTGCATTCTCACCCATGGACGCTGCAAATTATAATTTGGATCTAGTCCCTGAACCATTTTTCTTTTAGTGAATATGTAATCTTTGATTGTTACAGACACTCAGATTTCTCTGTTCTAACGGAAGGCGTATTTACACAGTCAAGATGATGCAATAGATGGAAAGTTAAATGAATGCAAAAGTATCTCACAAAGGATATAATTCGACTAGATTTTGGGTCATGGGGGATTGGGTTTGAAAACAAATCATACATTATGGTGTTGGTTGGTTTAATAGGGCCACTGAAGGAGGCCTCTGAAATAGCCAATCCAGGATTTACTCACTCCAAGTAGGATATCATTTTTAATGTATTTTTGTTTGTTTTCGAGAGGGGAGGCAGCAGGCCTTTGATATAGGAAACACATTCCCTTTGGCTTTGGATTGAAACCCTTAGATCAGGAACAACCCTCATCATTTTGACTTTGCAAAGAAGGCACTTATGCCATTTCTTTTTCTTTTCAGCTAGAGGGAGAAGAATGGATGTGACAAGTGTCCTAATGGATGATCACCTTACCAAATGGGCTTGTAAAGGATTCTGCAATTTTGTGCATAAATAGCTAACATTCATTGTTATCTATGTTGGGTGGTTTTACAAAGAAGTGCCATATTTTACACAGAAAACCAGGATCTCTTTATTTGCACTGACCAGACCCATGAAAGAGCTCCCAATGATCATGGGGCAAAAGGGGAAAATCGGTTGTAATCAACCAAGAGATTTCTAAAAGTCTGGATATAGGGTCATTGGAAAGATGAAGTATCTGGATTTTTTTACATTTTATCTCGATGTGTGGGTGACATGGAGAAAGCCACCGAACTTTCTACCCTCCAAAAGAAGTTTAAAAAGTCATGCATAAATTCACATCTCCCAGCAATTTTCTAATTTTCCCTTTATTAGACGTTGAATAGCATGACATAGTAAACATTAATTATTTCAAAAGCATACAGTATGGGACAATGTAAGAATCAGAAGATCAGGATTCTAGACCTGGCTCCACTGCTTAGTAGAAGTATGACCTTGAGCAAATTCCTTCCCCTCTACCCCTTGGGAACTCAAGTTGCTCCTTTGGAAAACAGAAATAATAATAACAGCTTACTTCTTTACCTCCTCATATCCAAATGGTTCACAAGTATTGTCAATTCCCCTCTCATCTCCATCTCCTTTTTACTCACACAGCTGCCTATCACCCTAATTCATGCCCTCAGTCTCACCTGGACTATTGCAGTACTCTGTTAATCACTTTCTTGGATCTCGAGTCCTTCCTATATCTATCCTTCTTATACATAACTAATAAAGAGAAGTTTGAAAACCACAATATGATCATGTCATTCCAATGTTCAAAAACTCCAGTGACTCCCTCTTGCCTCTAGGAAAAAATACAACCCTATTTGGCTTTTAAGGCCTTTTACAACCTGGCTCCAGCCTGCCTTTCCATATTCGTTGCACATTAGTCCCTTTCATATGTTCTATGGTCCAACTGGTTAACTTGCTGCTTGTTCTCCATAGACAACATTCCACTTCTCATTTCTGTGTCTGTTACACAAGCTGTCCTTCATGGCTTACTCTTAATGTTTCAGTATGGTCACATGGCTAGTATGTGCCAGAGGCAAGATTGGAACCCAGATCTTCCTGGCCTCTAGGACAATCTTCTATTCCATCTTATCTCATTGACTTGTAGAGAATTTACAAAGTTTGAAAAGTGCCCAGGCACTGTTCTTTACCTCTACATCACATTGCTTCTCAGGGAAGGCGCCTGCCATTCCTATCTCACAGGATTGTACTGGCCTACATGTTTATATTCAGTAAAATATTATCGTTGGTAAATAAGTGATTAGTGACTGGCCAATTTATGTAAAATGTTCAAATTGGTCTGCTTCTGGGGGAAACCCCTAACTCAGTAGCTGAAAGACTGTGTCTATGCGACAGTGATCAAAATATTTGAAAAGGCTACAGTGATTCATCTCTTTAATACCAAGCAACTGGTTTGATGGATTTCATCACGACATCGCCTGATTGTTCTTTGTATAGTCTCCAAATCTTCAGGTTAAGCTTCAGTTTAGACGTAGAGTATGCTTATGATTTTAGCCCCCCTAGTATATCAAGATATGGTTTCCCACTCATGATTGCCATTGTGCTAGGGCCTAAAACAAGGGAAGAAAACTGGCTCATTTGTCCTTCTGATATTAGTAATTACTTGACAGAGGATTTGAAAACATGGAGAACACTAGTGCTTGTAGAAAGGCCATCGGAGTGAGAATTTTAACATGTAATCGTTGTGAGTTCAGATGACTGAGGGTATGAAAAACCCTCCAAGAAAGGTCTTCTCAGGGGGCAGCTGGGTAGCTCAGTGGATTGAGAGCCAGGCCTAGAGACGGGAGGTCCTAGGTTCAAATCTGGCCTCAGACACTTCCTAGCTGACCCTGGGCAAGTCACTTGACCCCCATTGCCTACCCTTACCACTCTTCTGCCTGTCAACTCCAAGACAGAAGGTAAGGGTTAAAAAAAAAAAGAAAGGTCTTCTCTGACTAATCTTGCCCTAAGGCTGTCCCTTTAATCTTAATGTTTAGGTGACTTACCCAGGGTCACATAGCTGGTATGTGTAACAGATGAGAAATGGCCCCAGGTTTTCCTATAATATCTGATTCTATTTCCTCAACTGGCCCCTGTTGCTCTGGCTTCTGACTCTATTCTTCTACTGAGGCTGTTCTCTTAAAGTTCACTATAACATTGTAATCACTACATTCAACGGCCTGTTAAAGAACTTATTTTCATGTTCTTTCATGCAGAATTTAACACTGTTGACCGTTTCTTCTTTCTTGATAGCATCTCCCTTAGATTTCATGCCACCATTTTCTCCTGGTCTATCTACCCCTCTATCCTTTACACTTCCTTTCTTCTCTTTTTGCACTTTCTCCTTTGGTGATGTTATCAATTCCCAAAACTTCAGGCATCACTTCTACAATGATGGCTACCATCCCAATAGCTCTCCTGGCCTCCAGGACCACATCTCCAACTGCCTGTTAGAGAGCTATAATTGGATGGACTGATTTTATCTGAAACTCAGTATGTCCAAAACAAAATTCATCTTTCCCATAAACCTGTCCCTCTTCTGAACTTCTCTGTTTCTGTTATGCCACCACTGTTTTCAAGTCATTCAGGTCTGAAACTCGAGCCATTTTTGAATTGTCCCTTTTTCACCACATCTAATCAGCTGTCAAGTCCTCTTGACTTGAAAGATAGTAAAATCCAAGACCTTTCTTTCTCAAATCTTTCCTCTACTCTTACTGCCACTATTGTTGTTGAATCCTTTATCACTTTGTTCTTGTACTGTCATAACAGTTGAATAGCTTTCTCTGCCTCCAATCCATCTTTTGCATATCTCTGCCTGAAGCACAGTTCCGATCATGTCACTGTCCTGCTCAAGGATCTTCAGTGGCTTCCCACTGACTGAAGGATTTTAATCCTTAGCCTAAGATTTAAGGTTCTTTGGGATATTTTTGTTCAACTGTCAAAGATGACTTCAACATCTCTACCTATTGAAAACTGACCTCCCAACTCCAGGACTAGCTATCTACCCTGCTACCTAGCTGCCTCACTTAGTATGTTTTTTTCCCTTTTAAATAAACCCTTGCCTTTTTTCTTAGAATCAATACTGTGCATTGGTTCCAAGGCAGAAGAGCAAGGGTGAGCTGCCACCTCCTCCTCTGTATAGACTTCCCTGACTCCTTTCCCCCTCCTGTGAGATCCTTCCCATCCAGGTCACTCATTCTGTAGGTTGCAGTAGAACAATATCTAGATGTACCCTTGTCTTATCTTTCTACTAGATTGTAAATTCCTTGAAGGCAGAGACCATGCTATTACTTACCTTTCTACCCAATGGGTACTTACTCAGTGTTAGCTGAATTAGACCAAGTTACATTGAGGGTGGGAGAGGAGGCCCTGGTGAGGTGTATCTAGTTGCATAAAGATGGCCTGTATCTAGAAGAAGAGCCTAAACAGCAGAAGACCACTGACTTCATAACTGGCCTCAGGCTGCCTCCATTATGATGCCAAATATAGTACCTGTTCTTTAGAACTCTGTTGATCCAACAAATACTTTATGCAACACTGGCAGAGAATTCCCCATGATCTATACCAGTGGTTCCCAAACTTTTTTGGCCTGCTGCCCCCCTTCCAAAAAAATATTCCTTAGCCCCCTGGAAATTAATTTAAAAAAAATTTTAATAGCAATTAATAGGAAAGATAAATGCACCTGTGGCTATCACCGCTCCCCTAGATTGCTGCACCACCCACCAGGGGGCAATAGCGCCCACTTTGGGAATCACTGATCTATATGGTTGACTTACCCTCAGCCTCCTCTCAAATGCCGACATGTTGCCTTTGGTCTGCTCCTTCCGCTGCCGCCACTCAATAACGTTAGAATTGTGCTCTCCAGGCAAGGAAATATTGCACTTGCCCAAGGTGGGGTTGACTGCCCCAGCAAGAATGTGTGGCTCGGTGTTGAGAGTGATCTCCATGCCGCTTGCAAAGGTAACCCGGAGGGATCCATCAGGGCTTACACGATAGGTACTCTGGGTATTGTCTGTTGATAGAACAAGAGTTGGGAGGGGGGAAAGACCACACAAGCTGAGTTCTCCTTTGGACTTCTTAACTATTCAGATAGGTAAACCCTCATTCTGCCCATTTTAAAATCTTCCAGTTTTCTTGTTTCTTAAATAGAAATTTCTATTCTAAACTTGCATGCTGACTTCTTTCTCTTTTCATTTTAAGAAAATTCCCTCTGGCTTGTTAGGTTGGCCTGCTTTATTTGATATGTTAAACTTAGCTTCCATATTACCCAAGGAGAGCTCAGGCCTCTGGCAGCACTTCTCTCATCTCCTTCAACTCTCAAAGAAGATTTCTACTAAAGACTACCTCTGATCCTTTCCAGCAGAGCTGTGATGCCCTGGAATGACTTACTGCCTCCTGAGTACACACCATTTTGTACCAAGCCCCAGAAGCAAACTATCCTCAATTCCATTTCCCTCCCAGGAAAGCCGTCTTGGATAAGAAATAAAGGAAGGAATGCAATCCTTTAGATCATTCCCACAATTTTCTATTTCTTTCTAGTACCAACAGGGACAGATTTCACTTCATTTAGAAATATCCTAATTAGATTTAGAGCTTATAGATCAATGAATCACAGACTCAAAGAATTTTGGAGACGGAAGAGGCTTAGAGGTCATTATAACAGTGCCACACAAGCTACCTGGCCGCTGCTGGAAGACCTCAAAATGAGGGGGATCCCATTACCTCCTAGGACCCTCCCTTACACTTTGGCAGAATTTTAACCATTAGGAAGTGTTTGGCTACTACCAAATATAAATTTGCCTTTTGTTAACTTCCACCTATTCATTTTTATAGTTGGGAGAACTGCATATCCAAGAGGTTCCTGACCCATGGTTCTAGGAAGAAGAGCTGGGATATGAGCTTAGCTTCTCATGTGTGTAAGAAGAAGTGTGACATGTAGTGTCTTGCACATTGTACATTGCACATGCAATGACTTGGGAGTAAGGAGGACTTAGATGGAATCCTGGCTCTGCTCCTAGTGCAGTGAGCCATGGTGACAAAGGCATTGAATGGCAGAGGGGAGATTCAAATGCATGTCCTTTGAATCCAAATCTGTCATGTCCCACCGTACCATGTGAATTTGCAAAATCTGCTACCTTTCCGTTAAGCTCAAATTTGTCAGTTATGTTGCTTTGGACAATTGATATGTGTAGAAGGTTGAAGAGGGGGAGAAAAAGAAACTGGCTGAAGCCAGGCTTCATATAATATTAACAGTGCACATTGAACCAATGATTTAAAGTTTGCAAAGGGAACGGGACTTGTCTTACCATGTTTTAGAATGTATATGGTACTGGTGGCTGTAAAGTTGGTGGCTGTGATGACATTTTCTCTGTTAGAAGTGTCCAGCTCCACTTTGGTGAGCTTCTCCAGGTCACTGTGGTAATTGCTGACCTCTCCAGTAGGAAAAGTGGCATTGGTCAGATGGCCCTCAAGGTCATACCTGGGTGATTTAACCCAAATCAATCGTGAGACATTTTGGCAGAACAACAGGCTTTTCAGTGACACCACTACTAGGTTTGTACCCCAAAGAGATAAAAAAAATGTTCATACAAAAATATTTATAGCCGTGTCCTTTGTGGTGGCAAAAAACTCGAAAATGAAGGGATGCCCCTCAATTGGGGAATGGCTGAAGAAATTGTGGTATCTGATGGTGCTGTCAGAAATCTGGAGGATTTCTGTATAAAATGGGAGAGCCTTAATGAATTGACGCAGAGTGAAATGAACACTGTAAACAGAGACTGAAACATTGTAAGACAATCAAATGTAACTGATTTTGCTACTAATAACAATGCAATGATCCAGGACAATTCTGAGGAACTTATGAGAAAGAAAGCTATCCACATCCAGAGGAAGAACTGTGGGAGCAGAAACAGAAGAAAAACAACTGCCTGATCCTTTGTTTATATGGGTGTATGATTGGGGTTTTGATTTTAAAAGATTATTCTATTACAAAAAGGAATACTATGGAACTAGGTTGTGAGTGATAATACATGTATAATAACCCAGTGGAATTGCTTGTCAGCTCCAGGAGGGGAGAGGGGAGAGGGGAGAGAGAGAACATAAATCATATAACCATGGAAAAATACTTTAAAAAATAAAAAAAGAAATAAAAAGGAGCAACAGGCTTTTGTACAGCCAAGATAATGTAACTTTAAGCTCAGTTACCAAGTATTATTAATGTTGTGTTATAAGAATCATTTGTGATCAAGGCATCTAGGTGGCACCATACTACAAAGAATGCTGGGCATGGAGTCAGGAAGGCCTACACTTACTATCTGGGTCACCCTGGGCAAATCGCTTCACCCCGTTTGCCTCAATTTCCTCATTTGTAAAATAACCTGGAGAAGGAAATGGCAAATCTTTATCAAGAAAACCCCAAATGGGGTCACCGAGAGTCTAACAAAACAGAAAAACAACAGGAGAATGATCGGTTACCCCAATGGAATTTGAAACTTCAAGGTCAAGTCAACTAGCATTTATTAAGTTCCTATAATGTGCAAGTCACTTGTGCTAAATGCTGGCAATAAAAAGAAAATCAAGGAACTCGTGATCTAAAGTGATTTCGGTTGTGAAATCTAAATATTTGCCACCTTCTTTGAACTGTTTTGTCTTTCCATTTTTTTTAAAGGAATAAACCCAAATGGTAATGAATTACAGGTGGAAACCAATTTAGAAATCCCGCTGTTGTAAGGAAATGATTCAGCAAGTTCAGTGTTTGCTGCAACAGTTGCTCAACTGTGATGCTAGAAATGCATCACTAGAGGGTGCTGTCTGTCAAGGAGAAAAAGTACACCTCCTGAGAAAGAGCCATGAGGCCAAAGTTTACTTTGCCTTGAGAAAGGAAAGAAAGGATTTCTTCTGTCTTTTCAGTTCCCATGTTTGGAAGGAAGAAGTCCTCCTAGCAGGACGAACAAACATAAAGAAGACTGGAAACATGTTCATTAAAATATTCCAGAATGGCCCTAGCTCAGCATTCCTCTCTGATCTTCCAAATATTCAGAGCTCAGTTCGTCATGTTTTGCAACGTGCACATGTACTTTGGATGATAGCTTCAGAGCCCAGAGGAGCCAGAAAGGCAGACTAGTTAGTCTGCTTAAAACAATCAGCGTCACTGACAAGCTCCCTGAACTCCAAATCAAAAACTTCTCTCTGGAAGGATTTGGACGGGGCTTTGGAGTTTGGCGGAACTATGAACAATAAATTCAACTTCATTCAAAGTAAAGGCATTTGCTGGGAAACTGATCACCGTTGCTCTGCAAGTTGAAAATGACTCGATATTTATGTGCTCACATCGATCTTTAAAATATTAAACAATTAGATTTTTTTCTGCCCAAAGTGAGCAGGTTAAAGCTGAACAACAATGGCAAGAGTTACTCTAACTTACTCCCGCTCCCATAATGCAAAAGGACAAAGTAATACTAATTAAGCAGCTATTTTGTTGTCCCTGGACAGCTTTTTAGATTCTGAGATGTAGCTGTACTGAGTTAGGTGGTCAGGGAATAAGAGGGCTAGATCATCAAGCAATTCACTTTTTAAAAATGTTGCAAAAAATAATAAGTGTCTGAACAAAGGGCAGCCCATTTGCTGACATGCCATGGCAAGAGCCTCTGTTCAAACTGGTTTCTCTGTTCCACATCTCTCCTCTCTCCAAACCATTCTCCACAAATCTGCCAAATTGATATGCCTCATCCCCCAGGTCTGAGACCATGTTACCAGCTCATGCAACTCCATTTGCCCAAGCAAACTCCTTTAGCTTGAGAAACTCATGATGGTCTTGGTAGCAACCCTTTGGCCAGGCCCTTTAAATATTACCTCCTGTTGCAAATAATTGGACTCATCCAGAATTTTGCATCTCCAATCTCTGGGCCCTTACACATGTCCTGTCCCTACCTCTTAGAAATACTTCCTTCTTTCCAATTGTAGCTAAAATGACATTGCCTCCATGCTTTCTGATTCCCCCTCACCCTAAGCTGCTAGTCCCTGTTTCCCGATGACCATTTTTATTTATTTATACATTTATCTGGTTTATATTTACATTGCTTTAAATGGCAAAAGTGTGTACATGCTGTTTAGCACTAGTATGGGGCTTCTTACCCTGGGGCCCATGATCTTGTTTTTAAAAAATATTGTGATAACTGTATTTCAACATGCCTGGTTTCCTAAGAAACCTTTTATGTATTTAAAAATATTATTCCAAGAAAGGTCTGCAGGCTTCATCAGAATGTCAAAGGGGTCCATAGAGAGAAAACTCACTTATTGTTATTATTAAGCATCCATTATGTATTAGATGTTGTACTGGAAACTTTATGAAGATTCCCATTTGATTCTTACAACAATCCTAGGAGGTAGACACTGTTTTCATCCCCACTTTACAGTTGAGGAAACTGAGGCAAAAGAGATTAAGTGATTAGCCCAGGGTTATACAGCTAGTATCAGGGTTGAACTTCAGGTTCAGCAATTTATTCACTGCACCAGCTAGCTGCCTCAACACTGTAGTATTCATAGTGGCTGAACAAATTGTGTATATGATGGTGATGGAATACTAGTGTGCTAATGCTAATTTCACTAAAGTGAAATGATGAACTGGAGGATTTCAGCAAGAGCTGGAAAGACCTTCATGGACTGATGCAAAGTGAAATAAGCAGAACCAGGAAAACATTGTACTCAATAACAGCAATATTGTGGAATGAACAACTGTGATAGGTTTGGCTATTATCCACATTGCAATGATCTAGGACAAGTCTGAGGAGCTTTTGACAAAGAATGCTCTCCACCTCCAGAGAAAGACCTGTTGGAATTGGAATGCAGATGAAAACAGACCGCTTTTCACTGTTTTATTTAGGAATACATTTTGTGGTTTTGATTTTATAAGATTACTCACAAAAATGAAAAATATGAAAATAAAAAAATAAAACACACACACACACATACATCCATACCTATTTTTGTGCCATGACCCACAAAAGGTTAAGGAACCTCTACTGTTGTAGAATCCGTGAGGGCAGAGACTGTTCTATCTCTGTCTTTGTACCCAGTACCTGATAACTGATGAATCTTTAGCCCTCTTTGATTGCCTTTGTAAACCTTGGAGCAGCCAGTGTTCTTATTCCCCAGAGAAACAGAGCTCTCTGGATATAGAATTTTACTCTTTAATGTATTTCCTAGGGGCTGACTGGGTGCAGCCTCACCACCAACCTAAAACTGACATCCTTGGGTTGCATCTTTGTCAGTTCTTGGAGAAAAAACCCAACACTCCCATTTCTTCAAAGGACTTCACTTGGCTACATTTACCCTCATTTAGGACGGCACAGAAGCATGGCACTCTGGGTGACAGGCTTTGACAGCCTTCCTGAGCCTGGCTTTCCATTTAGCTATTTTCTCTCTCATACTCTCCTTATTGATTTTCCTTCCTTCACCAATGTTGAAGGAGACCAACCTCTGGAGATGAGAGATAAGATTGATTTTAGTCAACATTCCTCCAAGGAAGTTGGCCAAAGACAACTTGGACTAACACTTGTACTTGATGTCTCAGCCTGTTTGTTTTTCTTCCACCCTGGCAGCCAGCCCTTTTGTTTTTATTGAACACAAAGAGTGTGTAGGAAGCAATGGGCATCACCAAAATGCTTCTTGTGTGCAGTCTGAGAGGTTGAGGTTTTGAAAAGGACACGAGGGTTGGAGTTAGGGGACTTGGGATCAATTCCTTACAACCTCTCTGATCTTGGACTGGCTACCTAATTACTCTGGGCCTCAGTTTTCTTCTCTATAAAATGAGGACATTGGATTAGATGGTTGTTAAGGTCTCTTCTAGCTTTACATCTATGATGGGATCACCACAGCAGGCAGCTGAGTGAGCCCCAATAACACAAGAAGCTGACCCAGGAGGAATTTTCCTGGATGTTTTTATAAATGAACTCACAAATGTTCTACATCTGTGACTGTCAAATTGTTACATATTTTCCCCCAAGGAGACAAATAGGAACCCATTTGTTTCCCTATTAGATTATAGTACTACATTTTAGGTGAAGGCCAGACATTACCCAAAAAACTAAAGTTTCAACTGCTTGGGAGAAAATGGTTGATGGGCCCTGGAGTGACCTTCTTGTCTTATTTCTTCATTTCCCTTTCCATGAGAATGCCAGGTGCCAGGTGCCTGTGCTCATGCCTGAGGCTTCTATTTTGTTGTTTAGACAAGAGATGTAAAACATTATCTCTTCTGTAGCTTGACAGCCTCATTATTTGAATTTTTAAATTGGAATGTGACACTTGCCTTTTTTTTAAAGTTCCCTCAAAAGCACATACATCAGACTTAAAGCAAATTAATTGGGAAGCTCTTGGTCTCTAGTCTGGCTCATTTGCACAGTTCTGGTTCCAAATAAACCAAAGCATTAGTAAAAAAAGCCATTCCATCCAAAGATAATTCCAATATGAGGGGAAAAAACAGCTACTCAAAGAATATAGAAATAAAGGACAACATTTTCCACCATCGATATTTGGGCTGTTCCCTGTGTGCTACTGGGTAATTCATGCAAATATGGATGTTAGAGTTCAAAAGTAAGGTCCCTAGAACTGATCATGTTTTTGTGGGAAAGATCATGCCCCCAACAATAATACATGGGAAGCTGTGAATATTCATTTCCTTTGTCTGCTGAACAGAGTGTTAATTGTTGGGGGAACTAACCAATTGGACATTTACTAAATGCCATTTGGTGTCAACTTAATACTGGAACTGTTGTTGAGACTGCCCAAAGTCCTCGAGTCACTCTCGGATGGGAATATTTGATCTCAAAGATCTCTGAGCAGTTGATATTGTGGGAGACAAAAATGCAATGGAGAGATGTGTAGTGGGCTCAAATAGTAACAGCCTATTGACAAAGTGTCATAAGGGGTGGTATCTATATCTATATCTATATAAATATTTGTCTAGAAACACATATTGTACAAACGTACAATTTATATATAATACCAATTATATATGTTGACAAATATAGATATAATAATCAACAAAAAACTGTATAATTGGAAAACTAGTAGACTAAGCCTGTGGTGAAAGTTAATGGATCACCAGCTTCAGTGTTTTACTGGTAAGAAGGAAATTTGAACAAGGCCAAGAGGAAAGCCTTCGGCATGCTGAGTGGATATTCTTTGGAATGGTCTATGAAAGAACATAGACAGGAATCACATAGGAGGAGAAATTACAGAGTTGTAATCATTCCTGATTAAGTGAATGCCCACATTGGCATCAATGGACTCAAAGAGCCATTGAGGTCATAAAGCATCTTCTCTTTCTTTACTCTGGGAAAACTTGAGTCACAGCTGGATCAAGTTGCCCAAGTGTTCTGGACAAAATATTGACTAGCCTTTTTGCCCCGGTTTTTTGTTTTGTTTTTGTTTCTGAAATAACTAATTGGAAAATCAGAGGGAAAAGTCCAGTCAATTTTCGTCAATATTCCTCCACCAGCAGTATACTTGGCAACCTGGCAAGCGTCTAGTGTTCAGAGAAAATTGAGGGTGCTCTTCACTCCTCTTTCTTGATTGGCCAACCTTTGAACTGCAGACATGGACCTACTTGAACTCCACTTCTCTCGTTTCTGATGGAACCCTGCCTTTCAAAATGCCTTTCACTACTCAACCTCCCAGCCAAGAAGGTAGGGATCTTGTTTGTATTTCTAAAATGCTCACAGAGGAACCCAGAGCTACCATGGATGACTTTTCCATTTAGCACTACCAACAAATCCAGGCAACAGAAGTCATTCTGATGACTGAAGGCCATGGAAATTGTTGCTCTAGAAGAGACCAGGTAAATGTAGCCCCCAAGGGATGGTCCAGAATTTGGTATTCTCTAAGGACGATGCACCTGTGTTCCTCTGAGTGCTGTTTCATGGGCTACACAGACTAATGTCCTGACCTTAGGTTGAGATCTTTGTCCTCATCTCTACAAAAATAGGTACAAATATAGGTAAAAATAAGCAAAGGCACCCTGACACCAGAAAAAAGAAGGACCTATCTGTTAGTGTGAACAGTTGTGCCTTTCCCTAACATGACCTTCACTGAGGTCAAAGCGAGAGTCCTCAGCACAAGCAGGTCTCACACTACATTCATTCATGTCTCTCAATAGGAGCAACTCTTAATTCCTCAAATTTGTCTTGGTCATATCTGTGGCCAATGCTTAAGTTGGTTTTTCCTCTGATACCTGGCATGCTTCTGGGCTGCCCCTTTGGAAATGCCTGCTCAAATTGGTACTGGGCCTAACTCAAAAAGAAAAAGTATTGTTGTGATCTCTCTCTTTCTCTCTCTGTCTCTGTCTCTGTCTCTGTCTCTCTCTCTCTCTCTCTCTCTCTCTCTCTCTCTCTCTCTCTCTCACACACACACACACACACACACACATATATATATATATACACATACACACATGAGCTGATATCCCACCTCTACTGTCACCCACAATATAACACTAGAGACACCTCCGTCCTTTAGCATACCACCTAGGGCACAGCAAATTCTCAGCTGTCATCATGGCCCAAGATTCACTTCAGAGTCATAATCTGCATGCATTATGGAGATGTGAATCTATCACTGGCTCAGCTGCATCTATCCTGACAAAGGTCCTTTTATCCAGGCCATTTTCCTCTACGGCTCCATGTCTAGGTACATGCATCAAGAATCAGTTGGTCCTATAGAATTCTCTCTATTCTTCATGGTGCTGGTAAGTCTTCCCTTTCTGCTGCTAGTATGAACACAAAGCTACCTTTCCAGCTAGCCCTTGGTTACTCCTATTAAAGTTCCAAACATTTTTGTCTCATCTGGGAAGTATGAATCAGGAAACCTCTGCCATTAACTCCTTGTGCCCTTCATTAATTCACTTCCCCTTCCTCAGATCTCTGTTTTTACATCTGTAAAAAAGGGAGTAAGACTAAGAGACTACCTCTGAAGTCTCTACTTTGTAGCTCAAACATTCTCCAGCCACCTCCAATAATAGTTTCAACTCCTTAACATCTGGTCTCTGACGATCTCTGTATTTACAAGACTTGTACCCGTATCAATGCAGACCATAATAGATTTTCTGGAAATACCTTTTATTGACCATTTCTAATACTTGGCTATTTGTTAGGATTCCAAAGAGAATATGTTTTCTGACTCATGGATTGGAGGCTGGAGTGGCCTAAATTTGCACAAAGAAATATTTAAGCTGTCAATTTTAGGGGTAGAAGACATAAGAGAGGAGTAGATGGAATCCATTTAAGACTTTTCTCCTTTCTTTTGCATACTACACAATCTCACACTTGCTTCATAGGAATCATGTTTTGGCTTTTCCTCCTCCTTTACAGGCCTGGGCATACATAGCCAGAAATTTGTCTTGTCTCACTGGCAGGGTTCTAAGTACCTGCTTTCAAGTTCCCCCCTAGCAGTGTCTAGTTCAGAGCTATTGGACAGTAGAAGGCATGAACCGAACTTAGGTTTGCTGCAAAATTTATGACTTTGTTGGGTGCATTTCCAAGGAGAAAAATTATATGGAATTCCCAGCAATGACTTAGGCTACTTTCCATTTTAGGGGAATTTCAAAAGAAGGCCCACCAGAAGAACTTACTCATAAACAGTTGTCCATCCATTTTCATTGCTTTTGGTTGTCAGAAGGCCCGTGTTTCCTGGATAGGTCATCAAGGCCAAGTTATACCCTTGGGCAGATACTCTTTTTAGGACACCATTGCTGCTTATGGTCAGCCAGTACATCTGACCCCCAGGCACCATTAGCCACAGAGGGATCCCACCAGCATCCCGTCGAATGTGAACGGAGTTTCCATTGTTGCTAATAATTGCTCCTAAATCTCCGTCGCTATTGTAGGTAAAATTGTACACGTAGTCCCTGGTGATCAGATTTAACGTGTGCAGGTGAGTCCCATTGACGGTGAACTGATAGAGTTCTTGGTCAGCCGGGGAGGCAATCTCATAGAGGTTCATGTCATTCAGATGAGCTCTGTTCTTGCTTATAGCCCTGATTCGGATATTCCCCAGGTCAGCCACATAGAGAGTGCCATCAGGGGAAACTGCTAACGAAGACGGGGCTTTGAGTTTTGCATCTTTGGCGTAGCCACCATCACCTGAGGAAACAATGTTATCATTTTAGTGGTTGGTCTTATAAGCACTGAGCCCGTCACACCAGGAGATGGGGCACTGACTTCATCATTTGGTACTGAGAAGCTTGTTCCTTTAAACAAGATTTAGCTGCCCTCCCTCCTCCTGCCACCGAATTTCAAACCCATTATCTAAAAGAGTGTAATTTTTGAATTGGTACCTCTGAAGATTAATAATAAGATGCAATTATCTCAGTTACACCAATTTTCCCAAGTCCGTAATCTTGCTGATCATATTTTGAGAGACGAGAATGGATAATGATGATGGCTGCATGAAGTGTGACTGAAGACATGAGGCTGAATGGTGTATGCATATTGTGTATACAGGCACAGGATCAGAACCCCAGATTGGGAAGGAACCTTGGAAGCCATCTTGCCATTCCTTCTCGCTTTGTTTTCCAGGGCCACACGAACTTGACCGTGGTTTGCAATGCAAGCCTCAGCCATGAGAGCAAACTTGGTCATGGAAAAATAATGAGATCGACCTCATATATGATAAACCAACAAACCGGGCATAACCTCCTAGCCCATACGGGGGAGGGAATGGAAATACTGATGAAAAAATCACAAGTCAAGTTGGCAAATATGACTTCCTTGGGATCAAGGGAAGACAGAAATTAAGAGGAACATATAGACGTTCCATGATAGCAGGGGCTGTTGTTCTTTATCTTTTAGAGTATTTTTATTCTGAGTCCCTAACACAGTGGCAGGCACAAAGAAAGTGCTTAATTATTAATAACTGAATTAAAAAACTGAAAATTAATGTGCTGGCTTGGACAAGTATTTGTATAAGGCATGGATGATGTACAGGCCCTAATTTTAGTAGATAAGACAAGTCATTTGGTCATTGTGTTAATTAGTTGTTGTTTTTTTTTTTAATCCTTACCATCTGTCTCAGAATCAAAATTAAGTATTGGTTCCAAGGCAGAAGAGCAGTAAGGGCTAGGCAATGGGAGTAAAGTGACTTGCCCAGGGTCACATAGCTAGGAAGTATCCAAGGCCAGATTTGAACCCACCCCCCTCAAATCCAGGCCTAGCTCTCTATCCACCGAACCACATAGCTCTCCCTACTAGTTTTGTTTTAACTGTTTTTTTAAATGTCAAAGGAGAGTCCTATGAGCAGAGTCAGCGAGTGAGAGTGGATGGCATCTTGGGAAAACTTTTCTAAAAAAAAGAATGTATAGGCCTCAAGAAATCCACAGGAACAAAGATTTCAAGTGTAAATGACTTCATCTATCTAGCCTGAGTCAACTGAAGTCCAGAGAAGTTAAAGAATTTGTCCAAAATCTCAGAGCCAGAATATGAATCCACAGCCTGTGACTTCAAATTTAGTCCTCTTTCCATCATCCTCTACTAAGAGTAGAGAGGACGGTGGGGTCAGAAAGGCTGAGTTCAAGTCTTGCCTCGGACATAGTAGTTACATGTGCATGGACAAGTTGGTTCACCCAGATAACTCTAAGAACATAGAAATGACAAGATTTGCTGATCTGCCTTAGGCATGAGAGTTCCATCTGCTGATGAAGTCATGGGTGCACATATACATATACAATGATAACATGGGTAACTGGTGCCATATTCTCATTGGTCATGAAAGAAAAAGATGACATTTTTTATAGGAATTAAAAAGCTGTATAGCGTCCTGGGACGATTCCAGTAGGAGAAGCGGCACAGAACCTGGAGTCTAAAAGTCTGGGTTAGAGGCTCATTTCTGACTCTTATTAAATATATTTTTAAACGTGTATATGTATATTGAGTTTTGTAGTATGCCCTGGCTGGGCATGAATATGAAGGGAAATTGAGGAGTTCCCAGAAGAACAGTAGACAAAGGGAGAGAACAGCAGAGGTCAGCACCAAGAAGCAACATACTGACCCCCAAAGAATGGAAGAACATATGAAGGGAAATGAAGGGATCAGAGGATGCCATGAAACTGGCAGAAGGCATTGGAAGCAAGTGATTTTTGAGGGGTCCTCAGTAAAAGGCAAGTGAAGGCAAGAAGCCATGTTTACTTGAGTGAATGGTGACTGCTTGCGGATATAGCTTTAGAGCTGACTGTCTATTAAGGAGTACATTTTCTCAGCTTCTAGCTGAGTACAGAAAAAAAGGGGAGGAGATCTTCAAAGAAGGTAACTGGGACACTACCTGACAAAAGAGTTACAATATAAATTATATCACCTCCCATTTGTATGACCTGCTTAACTTTTCTAATCCACATCCCCACCAATTACAGTTTCTTCTATATATGGATAGGATGACACAAAAAAGCTAAGAACCCCCTATTCTAGATGTTTGTAGTCATATTTAATAGCTATAGTTCCTACAGAAAACAGCTAGGGGTTGTGTGTTTTGACAAAATGGCAATCAGCTCATACCTGAAAAACAGTCACAGTTAGGATCAATTTTGCAGTCACAGTCCGTGGGGGCTCCAGCAACTAGAGAGATTTCACCATTGGTTGTGACTTGTTGGATGCGGTTCACCTTTCTCTCGTCTGTTTCGGCGATATACAGAATTCCACTGTGAGAGACGCTAATGGCCCTGGCTGATTCCAGAGTCGAATGGATCGCCACCTTGCTGACTAAGAAATGATCTATCCCTGGCACCTGACAGTGGATGGGCCGCCCAGCAACAATCCGGACACGCCTACTTTCAGAAATTTGCAAGACGATGTTGTTATCCAAGATGTACAATGAGTTATCCATGGGATTGACTGCAAGGTCTGTTGGCCACTCCAATCGCACCTGCAAACAAAACAGGACACAAACTAGATTTAAATCTCTTGCCATGAACTTGGAAAATCCAAGGGCACATTTAATGGAGAAGAAAAACTCTCTTTATTCATGTGGTTGGTTGGTTGGCTTTGAGTATGGCTAATAAGAATAATAATAGCTAACATTTATGCAGCATTTATTATATATCAGGCACCGTGCTAAATACTTTACAATTATAATCTCATGGATCCCCACATAATTCTGGGGGGTAGTTACTATTATTATCATCCCCATTTTACAGTTGAGTAAACTGAAGCAAAGGGAAGTTAAATGACTTTCTCAGGATCACGCAGCCAGTAAGTGTCTGAGGTCAGATCTGAACTTGGATCTTCCTCATTATGGGCCCAGTGTTCTATCCACTGAGGCACCTAGCTCTGCCAGAGTCTCAGGTCATATTGGAACTTCAGGCCAGGCGTTCTCCGTACTGAATCAAGCTGCTGGAGCCATTGACTTCTTTGGTGTGTCTTCTCTACTCATCCTCTCTGTTGCTGGCCCTATGCTGATGTAGATAGTACACTGCCTTTATTTATTTAAAAGACTTAACCTTCTGTCTTAGGGTTAATACTAACACAAGAAAGTAATTCTTTTAAATAAATAATTGCCTAGCTCTTGTTACTCTTCTGGCTTAGTGACCATTCATTCTAAGACAGAAGAGTAACAACGGCTAAGCAACTGGGGTTAAATGACTTACCCAGGCTCATATAGGTAGGAAGTGTCTGAAACCAGATTTGAACCCAGGGCCTCCCATCTCTAGGCCTGGCTCTCAGTCCAGTGCACTACCTAGCCACTCCAGTTCATGGTGTTTAGACAGAAGCTCTCAGTAAGTTACTATGATCATCAGTATTGTCCTCCATGGGTGAAGGGAAGAAACAGGAAGAAGTGGATTTTTCTCACTGCAAAATTCCTATTTTGATCAACTGGAGCTATTGACGTGAAAACAAAATGGCGGAAATGTCATTAATTCCCCCCACTCAGAAAGCTAAGGGTGGAGCACACCTAGAAAGAGTAGATCCACTCTTTTGACATTCTCTCTTCTCCACCAAGAAGGCTGCCTTTGACATAAAGACTTTGGACTTGGAAGATAAGCTGTTCAATTTCCCACCTTGCCCAACTTGATTTAAACTAGTAATAGTAATGTCATGTTTATTGGATTGCGTATTGCCTCAGAAAGACACCAACTCTGGCTGCTTGTTTTCTTTGCCATCAAGTGAGTCACCCTCTGGCAGTTCCCAGAAACTAAAATGGCCTTTGTGCTTCTGAGAAACCTAAACAGACTGTACAGATCCCCTTCAATTCCCATTTGACTTGGCTGAGTGGCTGGGTCTCTCAGGCAAAAGATGGGTGGCTGATTTGTAGACTGGGCACCAACTTTCCTCAAGCCAGATCTTTTACACATTTCCTAACAAATGCTTTCCTTCTCCCTCTGTCTCCTACCTTCCCCTCCTTAATTTTTCTCCTCTATTAAATACACCATTTGCTAGTCTTTAAAGAAGTCTTCCTTGAAATGGAAAACTCTATTGGTTATCAAGACATTTATATAACATATAGTCTAATATATAAACCAAACCATTTCACCTCATAGCAGGAAGAATTCACATCTGTCAGCTGGAAGGAGATCACAGAACTGTAAAGTACTCGGGCTCATCATGGGGGAGCCCAAACAGGGCTTCGTGAGCTCAGCTAATCACTAGTCCTTGGTCTGTGTGGCAGGTAAACTACATTCTTCTGGAGTGTAGTGGCGGGAGATTGGGGGAATCAACAGCAATGGAAATTCTTGGAAACTCTGTCAAGTGAACCGATACCCTGGGAATTTGTCCAAATGTGTGACAGTTGTCTCATTCTGTCACAATGAATTAATTTTTAAAAATAAATTACCATTAAAGGTCATTGGTTTACCCATGAGCTACTGGTACTTGCCTTCTTCTTTACCATTCCCCAGCCCTTCCCCCACCTCCAAGCTTACTTTCCCTGAAAACTAACCCTGGGCAGAGAAAAATGAACTGTTGGGATGTCAGATCCTGACAGCACTAACTCTTCCTGATTCTTCTACATGCTTCCTACACTAATTGAAAACTTGTCTAGAAGGGATATGACTTTCAGACCAAACAGGCCCACAGGTGGCTTAAGAATCCAGTTAATTTAGAATTTGAATCAAATAAAGCATCAGGATCCTATGGGGGAAAATTCAAATGCAAATTAAATATCCAGATGTATAGCCTGGATTTACCTAATTAATCCAGAAAAGTACTTTGATAAGTGGATAATATTGGTACTATGTGTAGTGGATGTATCTGAGCAAGCCCTCTCTGCCCCTTCTATCTCTCCTGGGGCATGCCTGAACATAGCTCTTGCAGATGGACATGAGTTATAGGCATTCTGTATGATGCTGTCACACTTATTCCGTCATACACCTTTTATTTTCCAGAGTTGCAGTAACTTCTTGAGCTGGATCTCTATGATAACCCCAAACCATTTTGAAAAGAAAAAGACACGGCCCAATGAATGAGTCAATGATCATTAAGACATTTGTAACCTGTGACCCAGAACCGAAGTTCTGAGTTTAAGTAGACTAGATGAAATCTTGGGTACTTCTCTCAGAATCTCTCCTTTTAGTTCATGCCTTCATCTAGATCAGTGATGGGCAACCTTTTGAGCCTGGTGTGTCAAAATTTGCCCCCAAACCGAGCATAACTTGGGTGGTGTGTCATTTTGAGAAAAAAAACCATAATTTCATGATATTTATAGTTTAAATAACAAAAATGTATAATTGTAATATATAACTATTTAATAAACCAAAATAGGCAAATTAATAGAGGTAGAATTGTCATTGTGCACAGAGTGTCTGTACTACACTACAGCAATTTTTCATCTTGGCATGTGGCCCCATACTTCTCTGTATGCGGCCGCATGTCATCAAAAATGGCTACACATGTCAGTGCTGACACACGTGTCATAGGTTTGCCACCACCAATCTAGAGTTTCCCTGGGGGAATATCGAGAATTATTTTACATATAGACAAGGGTATGCTAGTAAATATTTAACAATCAGCTCTCTAATATGAAGAGAGCCCCCTCCAGTTCAACTTGTGTGCCCTGTACCCTGAATGGAATTTTGGCCCTCCTCCTCCCACTAGCTTTGCTGTGTCTCCCTCTTCTCCTTTCTATCCTAATACCCAGTTCAGTCAGTGAGAAGAATCACCAAAATTCTTCCCTTCCTCTCTTCTCCTGCTCAGACCAGTGGAAGTTGGCCAAGTTTCCTCAGTCTCTGGGGGCTACTTCTGAGACCATCCCTTCCTTCCTCCTCTGCCCTTGGCCAATGAAGGACTTGGGCTCCCAAAATGAGTCCTTTAATAAGTAAAGTGAGTTTATTTGTGCTTGCCGGGACAATCTAGGAAAGATAACTTCCTGAGGGACCCTGAGGAAGTGAGAAGTGGGGCTCACCCCCAAGGACTAAATGATTGTGGGGGAAAGATTGATTTGATATTTGCCAACTTGTTGCTTCTGAAGGACAAATTAAAGAAAAACTCTCATAGATATATATGCATGACATACTTTTATGTATATATGACATACTTTTAAGTGCAAATTGCATTAATGTTTTTTCCATCTCTGTCTTAAATCTGGATAATTAACAAAACATAAATTAAATTTTGATTTGCAGAGTTTTCTGATTTCCAAAAATTAAATGCTCACATTGAAAATTTAACCGCCAGTTTTCCCAACCGGTGGAAGCCGGCTCCAGCACCCTCATGCATTAGGTCAAGAAAAAGATTCAAGGAAAGTTAAAAGGCTGTCAGTTCCTGTGCAAACACTCTGGATAACCATCCAATGAATATAGGATAGACCTTATTTAGTTCAACTTGAAATGCAAGGAACAAAGGACTCATAATGGAATCCATAAATAATAAAGACAACTTTCCTTCCCTCTCTGGTGATATTCTACCTCACCAAGGGAACTATATAGTTCTCCAGAGTAGATTTATAAATGAAAAAGAGTAAAACCTTCTAAAGAAAGTCCTACTGAGTTCTGGCAGTTTTTCTAAGAGAGAAAACTTCGTGTGTGGGCCTAGTGATGCTTCCTGAAGAATGAAAATTGGAGAGGCTCATAGACACAACGCTGCCTATGAGGTCATTAATTTTTGTGCCCATGGTGACACATCAGGAGAGGCCTTGTGAAAAGGGCACCGGACTTGGACTACAATGACCTGGGTTGAATGTCACTTCTGTTATACTACACTATTTGAAAGATCTTGAGTAAGCCACTAGACATCTATGAGGCTCGGCCTCCCCATCTGCAAAAATGATAGAGTTGGACGACAGGACCTCAAAGCAGCCTTCCAGCTGTAGAACCTTTGATGTCTATCTACTAAAAGTAGAGGAGGTTTGTGATCTATCTGCATTGGTGAAGACAATGTCCACAATGATAAAGTCAAAGGGACTTGAAGTAAGATTTTCCTCTAACTCTTGTCTAAAAATATTACTGAATTCCTTGATTCCATCCAGGAAGTGATATCATTCCGCTATTTGGTAACAAATTCCCTGGCTAATCCTTCTGAATACACTCCCCAAGTTCCTTGGTTTTTGGCCTGCTGGCAATTCTCGATGTGATGCCACTCCTCATTTCTTTTGTTATCCCCACCATACTGCTCAAACAGGAATGCAAAGCTCTGCTCTCTGGCTCACTTCCTCCATTTGAGGAGATTTTCTATGGATCAATCTCAAAAGCCTGTGCAAATCATCCATCACTATAGTTTCTATCTTAGAGTTCAGCCACACTGAGCAAACCAGATGTTTCCAGAAAGACTTTCCCCCCTCCACCCTGTCCCAAACATGACACTCCTAATCTTCTTCCTTCTCTATACTTTGAGCCCTTTGGTTCATTTCAAAAATGACTCTGTTTGATTTTGATCTTTGAGGTGTCTTCAAGATGACTTTGCAGGGAGTGTGTGATTATCTTTCATGCAGTGCACCAGCCCCAGGGAAGATACAGTGACTGACGGGGCTGAGCTCTCCTTGCTAGGTGCTCTGCCAATTCGACATTCTAGTTTTTCATGGCTCTAAAAGCTGACATCCCCAGATTGTTAGCGTCACTTTTTGTCAGTTTTCAAATGGCCTTCACGTTACTTGACACCGATATTGCCTGAGCTTCTTCAGATTTATAAAAGGAAAAGAATAAAACCTTCTAGAGAAAGTATCTTTTCTGCAACTGGAAAGTCTGATGGCACCTCTTAGGAAGCAATGGCCTCTCTTTGTCTTGTTTTAAATAGGTGAAAATTATTGGGGAATAAAACCTAGGGAAGACAATAGCAGACATAACACATTTTCAGAGATGGAAGAGATCTTGGTAGCCATTTAGTCCAACTCAGACCTGAAAAAGAATCCTTATTGCATCATACCCAAGAGGTGGTCATCTAGCTTCTACTTGAGGGCCTTCATTGGAAGGGAGCCAGCCACTTTTGGATGGTGACGACAGGTAGGAAATTTGGCTCCATCTCAAGCCTAAATGGGTCTCCTTGCAACAAATCAATTAATCAGCCAACAAGAATTTCTTAAGCACTTACTAGAGGATGAGCTATTGGGTGCTACATGCTAGGGAGACAAGAAAAAATTGAAATCTATCTGTGCTCAAGGACAGATTATTCTACTATGTGGATGGTGGAAAGAAATACAGAGTAAATCCAAGGCAGTTTTATTTTTGGTAAGGGTGGGAGAGGAGACCATTAGGGCTGGAAAAATAAGGAAAAGCCTTACATAGGAGGTGGCATCTGAACTGCATTTTGAATGAAGCTAAGCATTTTAAGGGGCAGGAGTGACAAGGTATGAGCAGAAAGAATGGGATGGATGTCAGAGATGTGCATATAGCAAACGAACAAGATTTGGCAAAAGACTGGAGTTGCAGAGTGAAGGAAAAAGAAAAGTAGAAGATGCCAAGGTTGTGAGCCTGGATGACTAAAAGGATGACGACACCCCTGATAGGAAGGTGGGTAATGGGGCGGTTTGGGGGAAAGACCATTTCTGTTTTGGACATATTGGATTCGAAATGTCTATCTGCTAGGAAATGTCCAACCAGCAGTTATTTCTGGGAGACTGAAGCATAGAAGACAGGTTAAGGCTAGATATATAGATGAGAGAGTCATTTACAAAGAAAGAGTCAAATACAAAGAAATAAGCCAGGAGAGCTGATGAGAGCCCTGACAGACTATAGAGAGAAAAAGAATGGAGTCCAGGACAGGGTCTTGAGGGAAACCCACGATTAAAAGGCAGGAAATTAATGATACAGTAAAGAGTAGCTGGTAGGAAGAGATTCATCTGGCCTTTGTGAGAAGGAACGTTCTTGGGTAGCCTACTGCAGTTTTGGAGAACTTTACTTCTGAGGAAAAAAACTCCCCAGAAACAAGATGGAGAGAATGGGGGCCTAAAAGTGATTTTTGACTCAAATGAATCTGTGTAGCCTTATCCAGGTGCCATTTAAGTCCAGTAAGGAAAGAGAGAATAGTTTCCATTTCCTATGATGAATCTGATCCCAGGATGAAAATGACTGAGCAGAATGATGACAGGCGGTCCTGTTCCACAATCCCAGGTCCGACTTAAGATCAAATGTGTCTAGAATCTGAAGTGATTTCATCTTAGAATTGCAATGATTTGGATTACTGAGAAATCTTTTTTTTTCTTTGAAGGCCACAAGAATTGTCTGATACCATGAATGTTTCCACACATTCCTTCCAATTCATCAGCGCACCCAAACTCTAGATGAATTTGCTTCCTAATTGCTATTATCTCATCTTTTAAAAAAACCCTTATCTTCTGTCTTAGAATTGATACTAAGTATGGGTTTCAAGATGGAAGAGCAGGAAGAGCTAGGCAGTGGGGGTTAAGTGACTTGCCCAGGGTCATGCAGCTAGGAAGTGTCTGAGGTGATATTTGATCCCAGGACCTCGGGACTCTAGGCCTGGCTCTCTATCCACTGAACCACCCAGCTGCCTCTGCTATCTCATCTTAATAACAGACATAACTGCTTCAAGTTGCTGATGTCCTTTTCTTATCTCTCCCCTTCTGAAGCTCTGGTTTTTGAAATGCCATTTCTGTATGCACTGAATGTTTGAATGTTCCAGTTTTCAATTTCCAGTTCAAGCCATCTATCAGCAGATGAAAACTGTAGCAGGTCCTTCAGACTCCTCAACTAATTGGTTTGTAGACATGATTGGTATTGTAGGAAGAATGCATTCTCCATGGTGCTATATCCTGACCTGTTGTTTGTGTCTCTCTGGCTTGAAGTTTCTCATGTGTGCTGAAAAAATTCACTCATTCACCAGTTCCCATGAGGAACTTCGAAGTCATTTTCCTCCTCCACCAACATCTTTCTTTCAGTTTTCGTCCTTTTAATTCAGTTAAGCTAAGCTCCTCCTCTGTGTCTAGCACTGTGCTAGGTATAGGGACTATGAGAAAAGAAATAAATGGGAATTGGTACAGATTTGGGAAGCTACTCTGAACACTTGGTGCAAGTTAAGATTCTTTGGTAGAAAGCAGGATCTTCCCTTTTTTCTTCTATCAATATTTCCTTTCTTTTGAGTACTTTTGCCCAACTGTGTTTTTCCCACTTGCCTGGCTAGTCTGTGAACTATTAAAAGTCAAACCCCGTATCTTAATCATCTAGAAACTCTTCCAAATACTTTATATATGGTGGATGTTCAATTTAGGCTTCTTGAGGGAACGGGGTGTGTGTGTGTGAATAAAAGACATGTCTGTAGCTATGTGGTGTATGGCATCTTCTTGGGGAGCTAAGAGGCAAGTACAAGTCCTGGCATCTGAGAAACTGGTTTTTAAAGAATATTTTGATAATCACATAGTGATATAGAGGATTTCATTTGCAACCCCGTACATTTAGAAATATTATTCTGATGAGAGAACTGTAGGTTCTTCCAAGGGACTTTATGATGCAAAAATGCTCAAGAACCCCTGATTGAGAGAATCATCCAAGGGAGTAGGAGAGCAAGTTTGACACTGAAGAAATTCAGAGTAAGGAAGAGATCCCCGATACCTTCCTGAAGGAGAAGGGAGGTATTATTTCTTCCTTATGAGTGAGTGCCAGAAACCATTCTTTGCCTAGTTTCTTCTTGTTGACAAGTTGCCGAAAACTTCCTGTTGCAGGTTGTTAATATCATATTCCTAGCTCCAATTCCCCCTGGCACTGAAAGCAATTTAGAAGCCTAAGGTATCCCTGCACTGTTTTTATGAAATGGTTTTCTCTCATTGATCATCTGCTCATTTCAGTAACTACCTCTAACCTTTTTTTCCTCGGGTAATATTTCAGGAAGAAACTATTAAAAATTTTCACCGTGGAGATAAGATATAAATGGACAATCCTCTATGGGAAGAAAAGCTTGTGATTGCTTTGCTCAAAAGTTCATTTCTAGTTAGCTTTTCATTCGGTAAACTGTCTCGCAAGCTTTCACATGGTGATGTTTCTAACAGACAGCCTAATGAACATTTAGGGAGAAGACTTCACTGGTTAGATTTCCAAAGCAAAGCTTCAAATGGACTTCTGGCTTTGTACCCATCCTTTCCACAGTATACATCAGCGACATAACTCCGGAGGTTTGCTACCTAGATGTTCAATGGGCACAAGGGGCCAGTTAAGAAATAGTTGTGGGGACACACATATGATGGTGGAAAATTAGGGACCCCCAAATTTACTACCATACATATTTTAAAGGTTCCAGTTAGAGATCCCAGAGAACCACGGGCTTTGGTTTCAGAAACTGGGAAGTTCTCTACAGCACAAAGTCTCATACTTCATGGATTTTTTTCCCCTTGTTTTTTCTGTGATCCAATCACTCTAGCCAATAACAATGAAACAAGGTCACATGGCATGAGCTGAACCACAAGAGTAGCAGAGTTGGAGCACTGGATAATTGGGCTGAAATGCTTTCCACCTTGGTCTTTCCATGAGCAGCTTCAGTTGGGAAATTGTGTGAATTCACAATGAAACTATTAATGCACTGGGCACCTGGGTCCTGGGTCAGTGAGAACCCCAAAGGTATTCTTTCAGTTCCACTATATTTGGGCTTTCTATAAAGTTGCTTAGGATTTGTTTTTGGTAAGAAATTTCATCAGGGGTTTCCTCACTAACTAGAGAATGACCATAATGATGTCAGGAAGCTTTCAGCAGGGACTATCATTCTCGGGTTACTTCTCATCTGGAGAGTTTCTGAGGTTGCCACCACAGGAAACCCCCTCATCACGTGTCCACCAATTCTTTGAATTTCTGATCTGGAGGAACTGTGGGGCTGCTGCTGATTGGCACTTTTTTTTGGTTTATATTACTTTGTTGGCTATTTTCCCTTTGGGGCATTAGGAACAGAATGGACCATGCTCAACCCAGCACCATGCATTCTAGACCTATGGCAATGAATATCCTTTTAAGTCTTACTGACTTGCAATGATATCAAGAAGAAAATGCCAGTGTTTGTGTCCTGCAAATATCCAGCTAGGCAAGAGGTGGTGCTTGCTGCTGATTACAAAGTAATACTTAGATAAGCGAGAGGGAGTCAATAGCTATTTTCCATTTCTCTTTACTACTGCTGTCTTTTGATGTTACTCAGGCTAGTCAGCCCATCAGGCATGGGCACATTGGGCAGGACTTCTATAGAATCTCAGCGACAGCAAACAGAGTCTCAGTAGACAGGCACCAAAAGATCTCCATACGCATGCCCTCTCAGGTAGCTTTCTGGGAATATCAAAGCTTGGGTCCATGACTCTCAAAACAAATGTTCACTCAACAAGCAGAGATTAAGGTTGATTCTTTATGTTTTTGGCTCTCTTCCTCCACTCAGTGGTGTGTGTGTGTGTCTGTGTGTGTTTGTGCACTCATGCATGTGTGCTCACGCCTATTGTACTTTCTTCATGAAAAAATACGAACAACCTAGTTAGCCCAAGCACTTGAGTGTTGTTGTACTCATGGCTTGCTGCTAAAGATCTAAAATTCTTTTCCTTCTGACCATTATCATGTATTTCCTAGCTGGCCAGATTTAGAGGCACAACCTGGGAGTGTGTAATAGAGTTTCCCAACAAGAATCATAACTTTCCCTAAGTGGCTCAGAAAGGGATGGAGCCCTTGGTCTCCATGACCTCAAAGTTGCCGCCTTTACTTGAAAACCTTCATGGTGAGGGGATGAAGCCAGCTCATTTAAACAACTTTTACCTACTGCACTTGCTTCTGCTCTCTGAGGCGAAAGAGACCAAATGGAATCTCATCTCTAAACGATAGCCAGCCCCTTCTATGCTTGAAGACAGTTTCTGTCTTCCTTCAAGCACATACATGCACACATACTTCCTAACCATTGTATAAATGGAGATTTTGAATCTTGGACTGTATCCCCCAGAAGTCCCTTCATATTTCCCCAAATTCCCTTTAATCTCTCTTACGCCTCCACATTTGCTTGGTCACGTTATTGTTTTCTAAGTTTTGTAGCTTCTCCCTCTCTCTCTCTCCTTCATGAGAGCGGCTGATGTGAGTTTAGCACCTTTTTCACTCTAGTATTTTATGTTAGTTTATTATTAACAAAACTTTATTAAATATAATATATTAATATACTATAATATTAATAATAAATATAAAAATAATAAAATCTTGCTAGACATCTAAGAAAAGAAGACTTCATTTATATGGTAGGCATTCCTCAACTACCATCTACACCCAGTCCACTCCCAATAGCTCTCCCTACTCCCTTTCCCAACAAGTATCATAACTTTTCCTGGATCACAGTGGTAGAGAATGGAGAATCTACTTGTATCAAGTTGAATGGCCAAGAAAATTTTGAAGAGGAAGCCCAGCGAGGTTTCCATTCTCCTTTGCTTATAAGCAGCTACTTTTACAGCATGTGCTGTACCTCCTGGTCAGGTTGGGAGAGATCAGTATGGTTTACTATAACACTGGCATAAAACTGGGGCTGTATCAAGGCAAAACCATTTTTGCCATGGGAAAAGGGATGGGCAGCTTACTGTCAATTGAAGAGCAAAATTTTTGTAAATGAAGGCCAGAAAGTATACACACACACACACACACACACACGCATACATGCGCACACACACTTTTCATATGAGTGGATAGCACTAGGATTAGCAAAGAAGATAGAATGCTCCTTAAAAAGTTGCTCTGTCACTGGGCATCTGGCTTGGCCCATTTTCCCATTCCAGGGCTATTTGGATTCTTATAGGATATAGAGATGACAATGAATAAGCAGGGCAGGCTCTTTCAGAAGCAGCAATCTAGTGACTTCCATAGGAAGAAAAAAAAGATATGGATTTCCCTTTTTGTAAGCAAACCATCTCCTTGTTTAATGTAGACCAGGAAAGGGTAGAGCTCTGTTGTTGAGTTTACCCAAGGTCTGTTTCATATTTTGGTAAATCAAAAAACATAAGGATTTGGAACAAATGCCTGATTTGGTTATCAAAGCAAATTCTATTTTTGAGAGATAAAAAGATTTGATTAACCTGTTTCCTAAGTGCCACTGAGCACAGAATCTGGGAATAAGCAGCCCATGGCAGACCACATCGCATTTGTCACCTAGCTAAATACAGTGTCTTCATCGAAAGCACAGAGGTGGACAGGCTTTCTTTGGGGAATTATTTCCCTTAGTTGCTTGAGAATTTTCATGCAGTAAATTAATCTCCATAAGATATGAAAATATATGACTAGCCCAAAGGAAAACTCTCATCAGGTTTGAACCTGCATACATATTCGTGAAAAACAAACAGGAAGGGCATGTAGTGTCCTTCTCAAACCTCGAAATGGACATGCCATATTCTCCTGGGGGGCACGTTTTGATAATGGACCCAGGAATTTAGCCACAGGAAGTCCCATTTCTTGTGAAATGATATCATACTCTTGAGAACTGCTGTATCTATGTAGTGTGTGTGTGTGTGTGTGCGCACACTGGCTGGGGGGGTGCTGGTCACTAGAAGAATGAATAAAAAGTCACATCTGGTGGTGAAACATGCCATCAGAGAGGCGGTAAACTAACGGTAGGTGAGGAATGTCTCAGTCACTTTGTTTGCCTGTACTTTGTTACAAGGAAGGATTCTGTTGGGTGAAGTGAGTCTTTGGAAAGTCATATTGAATTTTTTTTTAATCAGTAAAAGTGGGGGAAGCTAGGTGGCTCAATGGTTTGGGAGCCAGGCCTAGAGGTGAGAGGTCCTGGTTCAAATTTTACTTCAGACACTTCCTACCTGGGCAGGTCACTCAAATTTCTTGAATCTCTATGGAGTTGCAGAGAAATTCAAAAGTCTGGCCATACAGAGAATTCCACTTAAAATAGCCTTCATTCATATGATCTAATTCTCACCTCCATCTCTGGTCATGTGGCTAAGTAGTGGGAGTAAACCAAGAAAGGCAAGTCCTACCTGAAGAATTAGAGCTCCCATATCAACTCTATCACTCATAGGTGACAGAGGACAGGAAAGAAAATTGGGTTACCCCAATGCCTAGCCCTTATCGCTTTTCTGCCTTGGATCCAATACATGATACTGACTCTAACGTGGAAAGTAAAGGTTTAAAAAAATCAGTGAAATATTTTAAAAAATGTGCACCTGCAGCTAGCCCTCATGGAGAGCCTATGAGGTTGAATGAATCAAAGAGATCTAGTGTTAGCAGGTTACACTAATTCATGGGGGGTGTATTTGTAGAAGGATCACTACGACTCGATCGAACTCCAGATTTCTATTCACCAGCCACGTCAGCCAAACCTCCCCAAGTCTGTAAGGCTGATGTAGAACTTTTTAAACTGAATCACTCCACTTGTTAAGGGTTGAGGGAGAGAAGCGATGAAAATGGAAGGCAAGCTAGAATGAAGGTCCAAAACAGAACCTCTGCTACAAGCTAGTTACTATCTCTTTTTATTTATTTATTTACTTATTTATTTATTTATTTATTTATTCATTCATTCATTCATTCATTCATTCATTCATTCATTTATTTATTTATTTGTTTGTTTGTTTGTTTATTTATTTATTTAAATTTTAAACCCTTAACTTCTGTGCATTGACTCATAGGTGGAAGAGTGGTAAGGGTAGGCAATGGGGGTCAAGTGACTTGCCCAGGGTCACACAGCTGGGAAGTGTCTGAGGCTGGATTTGAACCTAGGACCTCCCGTCTCTAGGCCTGGCTCTCAATCCCCTGAGCTACCCAGCTGCCCCCTAGTTACTATCTCTTAAGGTAGAAACACTGTATGAGTAGTCTGGGAAATGTAAGGGGCTCTAAAAAAGAGCAACCTCTCTAGTTTGAGCATTGCTAACCCTAATCCACACCACATCCACCAGTTTGACGTCATTGCCTTGAATGGAAGTAACTCTTGGGTTATAGAGGCAGAGGTGGGATTTCCACAAAGCAGACCCTTGTCTGGGTTTCAGCCATTTGCCACCTCCTTTGGTAATACACAGTCTTCCAAGTGGGGAAGTTCTTCCCAAAGCCAAACTATGTCTCTCGTGCTGTAACTCCAATCCCTATTTCCCCTTCTCATCTGTCCTGTCAGCAGAAACAGAGACCAGCTGCTCTTACTCATTCAGACATTTGTTCAAAAATCCATATCTTTTGATTTACTGAAATATGAAACTGAACTCCTGTTGTAAGCTCAGCTGGATCATTGTAAGTACTGCTATAAACAACCGCTATGAAGCTCACTGCTTGGCCTTCTCCTCTCTAGGTTAAGTCAACCCAACCCCTGAAGCCTGGTTCTGGGAAAAGCCAGGGAGTGATCTACCACAATGCCACTGGGCTAAGTAGCCAAGGAGATGGGGGGCGGCTTCCTACTGGGCTAGGGAAGCTGTACCATGCTGAGGCCCCCTGTATCTAAGCACTCTGCTCATCTGATATGATCAGTGTTCTCTAATCCTTTGAGCTCTGGGACATTCCCCTTCTTGGCTCTCCTCCAGTCTGTGACAAACTTAGGGACTTGATTATTGCCACAGCCTGCTGGTAGGTTTCCCTGTCTCTAGAGTCTCCCCCACTCTAATCCATCCTCCTTTCAGTTGCCACAGTGATCTTCCTAAAGAGCAAGTCTGAGGCAGCTAGGAAGCTCAGTGAATAGAGTGCTATGCCTGAAGATGAGAGATCCTGGGTTCAAATCTGGCCTCAGACTCTTCTTAATTATGTGACCCTGGGCAAGTCACTTGACCCCGGTTGCCTAGCCCTTGCTGTCATTCTGTCTTGGAACCAATACTTGTGTCAGTTCTAAGACAGAAGGTAAAGGTTATTAAAAAAAAGGAGCACGTCTGACCATATCACTTCCCTGCAACTGCAGTGGCCCCATATCACCTCTACAATGAAATAGAAAATCCTCTTCTATTAGCATTTGAAGTCCTTCGCCACACAGCCTCAACCTACTTTTCTGGGTTTATCATGTTATATAGGCTTTTACACTCTACAATCCAACCCAACTTGCCTTCTTCCTTTTCCTCCCATGTAACACTCTATACCTCCTCTCTTTACATACATGCTGTATATGCCTCTCCCGTCTCTGTCTCTTAGAATTCCTGGCTCCCTTCACAGTCATGTGCCATCTTGTGCAAGAGCCCTTTCTAACCCTATCCCACCTCCACATTCAAATTACCTTCTATTTACTCTGCATATATTTAGCATATATGACCTTGTTTCCTCTGTTGAATGCATCTCCTTGAGGTCAGGGCTATTTCATTTCTTTCTTTCTTTTTTCTTTCTTTTTTTTTTGTTGTTTAAACCCTTACCTTCAGTCTTGGAATCACTACTGTGTATTGGCTCCAAGGCAGAAGAGCAGTAAGGGCTAGGCAATGGGGGTGAAGTGATTTGTCCAGGTTCACTCAGCGAGGAAGTACCTGAGATCAGATTTGAACCCAGGACCTCCTGTCTCTGGGCCTGGCTCTCAATCCACTGAGCAACCCAGCTGCCCCAGGTCTGTTTCATTTCTATATTTGCTAGCCAAAGAGTAGGTGATTAGTTGATAGATTATTTTTATTCCAGTAATGCAGGCTTTAAAAGTTTGCCTCTCTGAATTTACAGCTTCTTTGCAACTTGGACTGTGTTTGGTTTTGTGACTCTTTCCCATGCACTTGAAATTAAATGAAGTGCTTTGGAAACTTTAAACACTAGCGAATGATGCAGTAGATAGGGCAGAGCTTTGAGGTAGGGAAAACATGAGTTCAAATTCTACTTCCTAGCTGTGTGACCCTGGGCAAGTCACTTGGATCTCTGCCTCTTGGTTTCCTTATCTGTAAAATGGGGACTCTAATAGTACCAGCCTCCCAGGGTTGTTGTGGGGATCAAAGGAGAGAATATATGTATAGTGCTTAGCATGGTACCTGGCATATAGTCGGTGCTTAATAAATTCTTCTTTTCTTCACTACTCCTGTTTAGTTCTTCTTATTGTTAGTCATTTTACATTCAGTTCCTTTTATAGACCCCTTTAACCTTTTGCCCAAATCTGCAATTTCTTTCTATTTTATCTTCTGCTTTGATTTAATGTAATTTGGCAGAGAATCCTAAAACCCCCTATTATGTTGATTTTCTTCTACCTATTGTAATTCTTTTTGCAAATGAGTCTCCTTTTCCCTTTAGAAATGTAGTATGATGTAAATACCTATATGTTCAATGCATATGCTCTCATATATACACATCTGGGAACTTGGGTGCTTCAATGCCAAATGGACCTGGGGGAGAACCACGCTGGCCTCCAATCTAGCTCCTAATGACTCAGTTCAAAAGAGCTGGGCTACTTTGGGGGACTTCTTACATATTCAGAGATGGAACCTGGTGGCTTCCATAGAATTCTATTTATTATTATTTTTATTTAAAACCTTTACCTTCTGTCTTAGAATCAATACTGGGTATTGGCTCCAAGGCAGAAGAGGGCTAGGCAATGGGGGGTCAAGTGACTTGCCCAGGGTCACATAGCTGGGAAGTGTCTGAGGCCAGATTTGAACCCAGGACCTCCTGTCTCTAGGCCTGGCTCTCAATCCACTGAGCCACCCAGCTGTCCCTGCTTCCATGTAATTCTTCAAAAGGAATACTGAGGTTTTGGCTTCAGTCTGCAGACTGTGACCTAGGATAAGCCTGTTGTATTTTGAGAAACCTTTGTTAGGAAGCTTTTCTTTAAACCAAGACTAAATTAGATTTTTTGTAACTCCCACCCATTGTGAGCTAGTTCTAACTTCTGAGGCCCAAAAGAATCCGTGTCATCATTCCGGCATGTCAGTGCCCTTAAAATCCCACAAGAGAGTTAGAGTGGCCATCATGAGTCTTCTTTTCTCCAGGTTAAACATTCCCATTTGCTTCAATGCATCTTCAGGTGGCAAGATCTCAAGTCCCTCCCCTCAAACTGGTTGTCAGTGGTCTTCAGTTTATCAATGACCTTCTTAAAATGCAGAGTTCAGCACCGAACAGGGGCAGCATGATACAACAGAAAGAATGGGATTGGCAATTTGGAAATGGCAAGTTTGGGATTCAGAGGACCTGGTTCAAATCCTGACGCTTTGTTCAAAGCTCTAATGATTAAGTATCTGTGTGAACCTGAGGCAAGTCAGTTAACCTCTGTGGGCCTCAGTTTCCACACCTGTAAAACAGAGGTGCTAGATGAGCTGGTCTCTAAGGTCTCTTCCAGCTCTACTATACGAGCTTCTGGGTTCTGAGCAGTACTCTCACCCCTCCCCCCCCATAGGTCTTGCTGCTTTTGTCTCCCAATGGTAGTCTCAAATTACATGAATTTTCTGGCCTTGACATCACACAGCTGCCTCATATCAAACCTGCAGTTCACTAAAAGTCCAGGCTGTTTTTCAGATGAACTTCTTATACCAGCCTCCATCTTAGACATGTGAAGTCTACTTCTATTATCTTATGCTTGGTTTTGAATTCGAGTGCACAATTCTACATTTTCCACTCAAAAATGTCATCTTAAATTTGCATCTGGCAGATCCGTATACCTGCTGGCTTTCGATTATCTTTAAACGTATGAGACATTTGTAATAGACAGATACCATCTGACTCCTTTGCATTTTGGGAATCTGGTTTGCAGCATACCATTTTGCAGTGGTTTCTTGGGTAGGACTTGACCCTAGGTTTTGCTGAGTCCCAGAGGGGTGCTTTAACCTCAATTGTTTTTTATACTGCCTTGTAATTATTGTTCTAGGTGGGTGGGTTTTTGAACTTCCTGTGGGCAAAGGCCCATTCTCTGGAATGACTTTTAAGAGGGCCACACTGTACAAATCCGATTAAAGACATGTTCTGGATGTTATCCAGAACATTTTGGTTTGCTTTGCTTTGTGGGACTGGACACTTCATAATAATGGCCAGTGGGTACTATTTAAACAAATAATTCTCTTCAGGAGTGTAAGCCTTCTTCCTCCACAAAACCAGGGGCTAATACTAGGTCAACTGCCATTTGCCCATTTCAATGATCTCTTTTGTTTTTAAAATTTATTGAAAAAAAAACCCTTCCCTTCCATCTTAGAGTCAATACAGCATATTGGTTCCAAAACAGAAGAGCGGAAAGGGCAAGGCAGTGGGAGTTAAGTGACTTGCCCAGGGTCACCCAGCTAGCTGAAGCCAGATTTGAACCTAGGATCTTCTGTCTCTAGGCCTGGCTCTCTATCTATTGAGCCACATAGCTCTGCCCCCCTGCCCATGGTGTTTTTTAAAGGCAAACAAAAGCATTGAAATTAGAGTTAGGAGATAGGTTTAAATGCCAGTTCTTCTACTGGGACTGCCTTTGTGACCTCAGGAAAGTCACTTTAGCTCTCTGAGAATCAGTTTCCACATCTGTCAAATGGGTTGGCTAGCCTCTGAGGTTTTTTCTAGCACTTTGGGTAGGATCTCTCTCTCCCTTGTTTCTGCCCTGTCCCCTAGGAGAATGTACGCTTTATGAGAACACGAATGTTTCTTTTCTCTCTAGCATGATCTCTGTCTTTGGGCACTGGAAGGAATTCTGTGGAGAGGAATGGAACAGGCTTGTTCTGCTTGGCCTTGAAGGACAGACCAGAAGGTCCAAGGTGGAAGTTGTGAAGAGGCAAGTTAGATTTGAGGCCAGGAAAAAAATATCTTGCTAATGAAAGCTGTTCCAAATTATTATGGGCTGCCTCATGCGGGAGTGTTTCCCCTGATGGAAGTATTCAAACAGAGACCATTAGACCATTTGTCAAGCAGATTGGTGCTGGGGGTCTGCTTTGCTTTCCTCCTGATAGTACATGGAAAGCATTTATTTATTCAGATGCTACATAACTTAGACCACCATTATCTTCCAATTAGCCCAATTGAGTCGACTTTGACTCCCTCATTTTGTCTCCTTTTTTTTTAAATCATGCCTATCATTCCCTCCCGGCCTCTTTTTTCCTCTCTCCTTCCAATTCCATCAACGCTACTTTGCTGGGAAAAACTTGTCTGAAAAAAAACCCTTCTGCTCTGTGATATTATAATGGATAACTAGGCTTCCTTTCCACTTAATTTCTATCTGAGAAAATTGTTATCCATTCCCATGATGCCACCTGGTGATAATGCTTGGAAGTCAGTGATGCCTACCTGAGTGATGTCCATTCCCGAGTCACAGCTCAATGGCTGTGTGGATGTCAGTCCATTTGAGCCAATGACAGTTGTGATCACAGCATTCTGATCAATTTTCCGAATCATGGTGCCGTCCACAAAGTAAATAAAACCATTCCTATCAACTGTGATACCTGATGGGGAAGAAGAAATGGGCATTAGTAGTCTGTTGAGTCACATTTAGCCAAAGATCAGAATTTTGAGAGAAGTCACAGAAACAGAAGGGTATTTTAAAGAAATATGACTTCAATTTTGCTTAGTACAGATAAGAAGGTAATATGAGAGGTTTGTTCGGAGAGATATTCACTTCTTTACTGAGAAGAAATGGTCCAACTTAAACACAGTTTGAAATCTTGCCTAAATATTTTGCTTGGTAAGAATTCATTTCCCTTATCTCCCCCCCCCCCCCCGCCGTCCCTTCCATGTTTTCCCTCAGCCCATCTGCAATCAACATTTACCCAATAATATGTTTCTTCTAATCTAAAAAAATGGTACATAAGGACCGGGCTATTTAAAAAAAAACCCTCACCTTCCATCTTAGAATCAATACTGGGTATTGGTTCTAAGACAGAAGAGTGGTAAGGGCTGGGCAATGAGGGTTAAGTGACTTGCCCAGGGTCACATAGCTAAGAAGTGTCTGAGGCCAGATTTGAACCTAGGACCTCCCAATCTCTGGACTTGGCTCTCAATCCACTGAGCCATCTAGCTGTTCCTGGGACTGGGCTAATTTTGCATCATCTATGGAATCAAAAAGGTCTGAGAAGCAAGTCAATGGCATAGACCAGGGTGTCATGAAAAGAGTTCTGGATCTGGGATCAGAGGACTCAAGTTCAAATCCTGACTTTGCCAATTACTACATTTGTAGCCTTGAGCAAGTAATTTCCTCTCCCTGGGCCTCAGTTTCCATATCTATAAAATGAGGGAATTGGACTACATGGTCTCTGAGGTCCCTTCCATCCCTAAATCATCCTGAAGAAAGCTGAGCAAGTTTTCCTGGCTATTTGTTGAGGTGTGCCAGATTAACAGAGAGCCCAGATTTGGTCTTCTCAATGGTTACATGTCTTTGAAAGGTAAGCCACAATGAAAATTTTTCACTTTGTCCCCTTAATTCAGAACTTTTGAGGTATTCATTTTAAACAAATATTTATTTATTTATACTCTTAACTTCCATCTTAGAACCACTACTGTTCCAAGGCAGAAGACTGGTAAGGGCTAGGCAATGGGGGGTAAGTGACTTGCTCAGGGTCACATAGCTAGGAAGTGTCTGTTTGAACCCAGGACCTCCCATCTCTAGGTCTAGCTCTCAATCCACTTATCCACCTAGCTGCCCCCTTAAACAAGTATTTACTAAATACCTCCAGTGTGGCAAGTGTCTTGGTAAATGGAGACAAAATGGAGAAAACAAGAGAGAAATACAGGATGTTCTAAGTCTTGGTGCACTTTTAAGCTATTAAAGCTGAAAACTGCAATGAGACTTTTGGGATGTACTATAAAAACAGCACTGGGGTCGGGGGAAGCCATGAGAAACTGACAGAGGGAGAAAGGAAAAGCCTTGTCTAAAAGGAGGGGGCACTTGAGTTGGACTCAAAAGGAAGGCAAGAATTTTAAAAGGGAATCAGCATCCAAGTAACTCCGGTGGAGAACATTCCTGCCAATTGCCAACCAGATGACAGCAGGTGAGCCAGCCTAGCTGAAATAGCAGGGTATCTTCAGAGACAGAGAAGAGACAGTATGTACCAGGAAACTACTATTAACTTGACCACCATTTCCCCTCAGGCCCAGTACATCAAAGCCAAGAGCCTTGGGAGTAGCGCTGCTTGTAGCCCAGTGCCCTTAGCCATCATCCTGAGAAGTAACCCCTGTGGAGAAGCAGCCTACCCACTGATTCTGCAGAGGTTAGAGTCTACTCCATGGCTACTGAAGGCCCAGGAAAGAAAGTTCTTGCCAATAAAGTCCTTTACTCTGTCATCTGGCTCAACATCAGAAAACGATATTATTTTTTTCATTTTTTTTAAACCCTTAACTTCTGTGTATTGGCTCCTTGGTGGAAGAGTGGTAAGGATGGGCAATGGGGGTCAAGTGACTTGCCCAGGGTCACACAGCTGGGAAGTGTCTGAGGCCAGATTTGAACCTAGGACCTCCCATCTCTAGGCCTGACTCTCAATCCACTGAGCTACCCAGCTGCCCCCAAAGTGATATTATTTTATCATTGGAAATGGCATTAAGAAAGAGGCCTTACCATCTGCTTTGCTACCGCACCCTCAAAACCATGGGACTTTTCTATCTAACTTGTAGCTGCCTTCTGTACATGGCAGAAACCTTTCATCTCCCTCATTAGAATGGGAGCTCTCTGAGAGTGGGGATTGTCTTAATTTCCTATTTGTATCTCCACTACTTAGAAAAGTGCTTTGCACATAGTAAGCATTTAATAAACACTTCTTTCATTCCGGATGGCCTAAACAAAGGCATGGAGATGGGAGACAGAAGAACAGGTTTGTGCAGGAGCACGTAGGTCAGGTTGGTAGGAATGTAGCATCCCCAAAGAGGAGCAACAGGCAACCAGCATGGAAATGCAGTTTGGGGTCAGATTAGGAAGCATTTGGCACACCAAACAGAAGAGTTTGTATTTGATTCTAGAGGAAATAGGGAGCTACTGGAGCTCCCTGAAGAGGAGAGGGCATTTTCAAACTTATGCATTAGGAATATCAATTTGGTGGCTAGGTGGAGGATGCAGAGAGGATTGATGAAATAGGGTAACCCAATGAGCCTACTACAGTAGTCCAAGTGAGAGATCAGAAGCCTCCACACTAGGTTTAAGTTAGTATTTTCTGTGCCTTAAAAGTCCACTTATTATTCTCTATGGAACCAAGAGAGAGACTGATTTTTATGGTCAGGAATAAAGTCATGAGAAGCCAGTTTATAAAGCCAACTTTATAAACTGCCTTGAGATGAGCTAATTCTCTGTCAGAAGGAGAAATAGGCAGGTTCTGTTTTATAGTGTACTTTCATTAATCCTGATTATTCTCATGGAGTATTCATTCGGCTTTCGGATCTATTAAAGTTACAGAATCATTTCCACTTCTCCCTGTCATGCCTAACATCAGGGATGTTTCTATATGTTGCCTAAGGAGATTGGCAGGACCAGCTGTGGGTAAAATTGGGTCCGGTAGTTCCAAGTAGTTTTTGGTTTCAGAATATTGTTTTCGAAGACTGTGTTCAGACTGGGATGTGCGCACGAATCACCAACCCTCTCCTCTCTGATGAATTCTGGATGAAGGGATTCTTGCCTGATGATTTCCTGGCTGTTTGTTCCAGTTCTAAAGTGGCTACAGAAGTGACCAATGGAGGCAGACCTGGGTTTTCTGTCAACTTTCTCATTCCGCCCTGCAAAATCAACAAGCACCTACAATGGGCCTAGCATTGTATTGAGGTGCTGGAGGCATAGAGATGAAAGTAGACTTATTTATCCCTCCCTTAGACCATAGGTTGGGCCTATAGTCAACCACAGAAGTTGAAGAATAGAAATGTTTTGAACAAAGAAAATTTATTGTATTATAGTGTTATACTTCATTTGGCAGGGAAGAAAATTAAGAACACGCAAGTTCAGTAGAGGTAAAGATGCAGGCTGAGAAGAGAAACAACTCTCCAAAGGTCTAGCAAAATTCATAGATAACAGATACAGAATGGCTTACTATTAATGAATCAACAAACATTTATGAATCACCTATCACAGTATGCACAGGTGAAAGCAAATCTAAGAGTGCCAGGGCTCTCAAGGAGAGCAGGGAAATCACCATGATCTCTACGATTATGACCATACACACCAAGGTGGATACCGTGGAGATGAAGTCAAGACAGCCAGAGCTAACTGCCCCATAGCCCATTCCATGGAACAACTGCTTATGTCGTAGATGTACCCACTCACCAGGATGGGCCCTTGGGGTGACTGTGAGGGAGATTTCTTATGGCCTCGAATATCATCTTCATCCCCAATGTAATCATTACTACTACAATAATAATATTCCCACAGTTTTCCTATCTCCCTCTTCCTATGAACTCTTTCTCCAGGTCACCTGAATTCTACAGACGAATGTCCTTTGAAATAATTTGGGACTTAAGAAGTACATGGTATTTATTGCCAATGTTTATTCTGCTCAGAACCCATTGGTTACTGCTTTTCCAGATATGTGGGCAGTGACTTTTTGGACCATGGTCCAGACTCTTTTCATTTTTCTTGAGACTCAGTTCACTGGGTGTTGGCATCAATTTCATCAGAGTTGGAATAACCAAATTGTAGGAAGTTCTATGGTACAGAGCATGTAGGTACAGATTTGGGCAGACTCCAGTTTCTTCCTTTCCATACTTCCTTCCCCCTCAACTGCATTTACTGTATACTTTCCTGGAAATTCACCATCATTGAGGTTTTAAAAAAAAGCCTTACTTTCAGAGAGGTAAAAATTGAATTGGGGATACCAAGCACAAAAAATGGGAATTGTTTTTGTCCATCTTTTTCCCTCTTTCAATAATGGCTATTGTTATAACTTACTGATGGTGATAATCCAGTATGATCTATTACTCGCTCGAGAGATTGAGTGAAAAGATGTGACATGTACCCAGTAGATTCTCAGCTTTATTCTGTTAAGATGGGGCTGTAAGTGATTTAAGGTCACATAAGCCTATCTGAGGCTAGTGAAAGTTGCAACTTCAATTTATTTTCAGCAGAATGATGGACTTGGAGGCAGAAGACTAAGTTGTGCCACTAAGTATGCCAAAGGCCTTCTCTGAGCCTCGGCTTTCTCACCTAAGAAATAGGAATAATAACACGTGGCCTACCCATCTCACAGGGTTATTCTAAGGAAAATTCTTTGTAAATCAAAATGCTAAAGAAATGAAACTAATGATTATTCCTATTTCCATTAATTCAGCTTGATGTTATTATACCCAGATCCCATTAGTTGGGTATTCTTGGGTATCCCTAACCCTATCAACCTCATCTTCCATTCAGTGGAACTTTGGATGCTCCCCACCCCTGGGGTCCTGTCCAGCTCTCCATTATGTGCCCTTTCCCTATTAGAATGGAAGCTCCCTGATAGGATGGACTGTTTTTCTTTTTGCTTGTCTTTGTTTATCCTCTGTGCTTAGCATAAGGTCTGGCACATAGTAAACCCTTAAGAAATTCTCTATCCATCCATCTAACAGTGTTTCTCTCATATCACTTAAAAAAATCAAACTCACATTCTTTGGATAAGAGGATTTAACTAAATAAGAAGGGATTTGATCATAGGACTGAGAAACGGGAGGGGTTTTAGCATTCACCCAATCCAACTGCCTCATTTTATGGATGAGGAGACTGAGGACTAGAGAGGTTAAGTAACTTGACCAGGGTTACACAATTAGTGTGACTAAAAACTCTTGCCACTCCACCATACTCTTCCAGAGGCTTTATTTTTTAACTACTTCATTTCTAAAGCAAGCAAAGAAAAATTAATTTCAGTATGTTACTAAGGGATCATTCTGTAATGCAAAGGAAAAAGGGACAGCTTGATAGCACAGTGGATAGAATGCCAGGCCTGGAGTCAGGAAGACCTGGGCTCAAATCTGGCTTCGGACACTTTTTAGCTGTATGACCCTGGGCAAGTTACTTAACCCCAATTGCCTAGCCCTTGCAGCTCTTCTCTCATAGAACTGATAGTAAGATAGTAAGGTTTTATTAAAAATATATATCGGGCAGTAGATGAATAGACACTTTGAGAACCCTAAGGAACTCCAGCAGAATGCACGTTCATTAAGAGGAGAGCTAAAGCCAGACCAAGGAGTAGGCACTTGACAAAGGTTGGTTGAAGTGAACAGTGAACAGTAGCTTGGATGGTTCATTTCACATTTGTGAGAACAGAAATCAATTCCTCTGAATTATCCTCTACAATAGAAACATGAGCCAACTGTAGGTGGGAATGGTGGGAAGGCATTGCCTTTGCTCCTCAGCATTAATGCTTAATGAATGTGTTTGACTCACAGGAATGCTCAGAAAGAAAGTAGAAGGAGTATAAAAATATGTCCACAGCCCAGGAGGCAAAGCAAAGAAACATACTGCAACAGGCCCCTTGCCTGCCTAAACCAGGATTTGGAGAAAATATCTGCAGATTATGGACCCGATGACTTGAAGTCTTTTTCCTTCTTATCCACCCACAAATCCATGCCACAATTCCTGAGAAAGATGACAACTGCCAAAAGCCAGGGCATCTTCGGCAGTCACTAATAAAGTTATCACCTACTGGAGGAGAGGATGCCGTTGGTCAATAATGAAGGAGGAAAGCCATTAAAATGTGATTGCTGAGAGTCCAGATGTGGAGGTTAACAGCCTGGAAATACTAGCTCAGAATCCCAAAGTGGAGCTCTGTTCAGAGCAGCAGAATAGCACTTTCCAGTATTAAGTAGAAGGCAGTTCTGGACTGAAAATCAAAAAAAACACCCAGCTTTCTTCCCATCCCTCAAACTAAAACAGTCCTACAGTCGTAAGGGCCACATACGATGAAAACCCCCTTACTCTCACCCGTTTCGATATACAGACATAAGCTTCATTTAGAAGATGGCCTGGGAAATATATATTAAGCTTTTTCATTTCTCTGAAGGCCAGAATCACAAAATTTCAGAATTTGAAACTGACTCCAGCAGCCATGTAGGCCCTGCTTGAACACCTCCAATGAGGGAGAGTCCACTATTAGCTATTGCACTTGTGAACAGCTCTAACCATCATGAAGTTTCTCCTTGACATCTGGCCTAGATTGAGCTCTTTGCCACTTCGCCCCATTGCTCCTGGTTCTGCCCTCTGGGGCCAAACTCAACGAGTCGACTCCCTCTTCAACATGATAAATACTTGAAGACAGACAAGTGCTCAGCTCTAGTTCAGCCAACATGTGTCAAGTGCCTACTACTGGCTCTAGTACACTCTGAGAACTCAGGTGACTGGGAAACTGAAGGAAATGTAATTTGGGGATTGGGGAATTTATCCCTCCAAACTCTGATTTTCAGGAATATTTTCTGGGCTGTGTACATCATCTGATTTCTCTGTCCTTCCTACAATGTGAAATAAATGGTGGTACATATAAAAACTTATCTATGTCACCTTTCATAAACATTGTAATATTTGTCTAATATTTTCCCATCAAGTCCTTCAAGGAAGTTCTATGTTGTGTGAGAAAGACCTTCCTCTTGATCCCTTAATATTAAGTAAATAGAAATGCCTCAGATTAGCTTTCCATAGACTTTTCTTTCCTATTAGTACACATGCAGAACAATTTGTTTTTAAGTTAATGCGTCTCTTTGATGACATCAGTTATTAATAAACACAATTCATCACTCTTAAAAAAGAACTAAATGGTGGTAGTGGAGATGAAAATTGACTGTCCATATTAGACATATGTGACTCAGTCTACAAAAGTATTTAACTGATTAAAACATCCTCCTTTTTAGCAATTCTAAATGAAGGGAATTTAATATTGGCAAAATTGCCTACTGATGTTTATCATGATCCCATTCGATTAATCTTGATTTGCCAGCTTGATTTACCATAAAGTACCTACTATGTGCTAGGTGCTGAAAGACCAAAATGAAAACAAGCAAATAGTCCTTACCCTCTAGGAGCTTACATTCCCCCGGGATGGGGAAGGATATGCACAAAGATAAATGTAATATGGCAACAAATGAGAAATTCAGATGAGAGATTCTTGAAATATTGGAAGGAAAGAAGACTGGGGGGTGGTGGTGGTATGGGATCGGAGAGCAGAGCAGGCAGGAACTTGGAGGAATTAGAGAATTAGGAAGAATTATATTGTTAAAGAGTAGGGTAGGGAAGAGATGGAGCTCTGAGGCCAGTTGAAGGCTATAAAGTTATGCAGCTAGAGATTTCAGCCTAACATAAAGAAAAGCTCCTAACGATTAGAATTGGAGAGAGAATATCTTTGAAATGGAATGAGTGCCCATCACAGGAGGGATTCAAGTGGAGGCTGGATGATGTCTCTTTGGAGATGCAAAAGGGACTGCTGACGAGGTATGATTTGGAGTCAGTGGCTTCTGAGATTCTGGGTAAAGAGGCTTTGTTGGCTTAAGTACAGAATGCTCTAAGTATATTTTACCTTCAAACTTCTCTAAACAGGATGGCTAAACTTTTCATAGTGAGAGACCCCAACAAGTACAGTCCATGTGGCTCTGGGCAACCCTGTAAGGCAGTCTTAACATTTAACCAAGAAACTGATTTGCTGCCTCCCCTGGCCACCTCATCAGAGAAACTTAAGACCCAAGGCAGGCCAGGGCTTTCAGCTTGGAGGCATCCCAGTTGAACGGTTCAATTATTTACTTCCCTTGCTCCTCTTTGAGGCTGCTTGGGTTTTTGGTGGGAGAGTTGTACATCCTCTCTCTTTTTGTTTTCAGTATTATAATCCTTGTTCAAAAGGTTACCAAAGGGCCCACTCTCATGTGGGCCAAGAGAATGAACAGTCATCTACAAGATCCTGGAGGAACATGTTTACTTCCTTCTTCCCTTCCCCTCTCCTCAGCTGTCAAGCAACTTTTCTTGGGACACTTCCCAGCAGTATCACATTAAAATGGCCCTGTTGTCCTGGGGAAATAAATTGCTTAGTGAGACACTTGTGTGAACAATTAGCCCAAGCAGGGAAAGTTCATTTATTGTTCATGGATCAGCAAAGAACTAATTGAAATTGTTACACACCAGGGAAAATGAGTCTTTTTCTCAAGGTATGCGAGCAGTCAAGAGGTTCTAATAAAAAAGGCAAACCAAGCAGAATAGGCTGGCCTGGATACTCAATAAAATGAGGATGTGAGAAACAAAAGCAGACAATGTTTCCTATTCACCAAAGTGCGTTAATTCAGAAGCAATTCAGATTTCTTTAAGATGATTTCTGCATGTGGTGGCCATGCAAAGCCAACAGGGAATTCTCATTTCAAATTGTTCACCATATCCTCACATCTTGAATAATGGACAAACTCAAGGGGAGAGTTTCACAAAGCCAGGAGCCTAGGCAATCATTTGCTAAAGGCAAGGCAAGGAGTGAGTATGCAACTTAAATAGGCAATGAAGCAGAACATACAAAAGAGTGTGTGTGTGTGTGTGTGTGTGTGTGTGTTGGACTCCACATTTATGGACCGCACATTATGCAGTCATGGTTTTGTTAAAGTTCCCTTACTTTAGGAAAGTAAGGAAGAAGAAATTAAGTTTCATTAAAATGACTTTAGGAACTAAGACCCTCAGCCAAACCAGCTAGTTGGTGTGATATTGAGCAACAAGTTCTTTGCTTTCCTTTTGTTACTGTTACTGCCCCCCCCCCCCAATACACTGGAACTCATTGCCTGGTTTGGTTCAGTAGAAAGGGCATGATGGGATTAGGAGCCAGAAAAGCCAGTTTTCTGGCCTGTCAGACAGATCTTTTCAGTCTCCCCTATACTTTCTTCCCACACTATCTCTGCCCACGATGTTGCCTCTACTGGAATGACCTCCATCCCTTTGTTCTGCCTCTGCAAATCTGTGAAGTTCAAGTCTGTGGAATTCTCCTTCTATTGGCATCAGCCCAAATCAATCTCTCAGGTTTTCTCTGAACTCTTAGAGCACTAAGTGGACACGACTAACTGCACATTCTGCCCAGGAGTTATTTTTTCATTTGTGCCTATCTCATCTCCGGCCTTTGAGCCTAAGCTCCCCGAGGGCAGCGACTGTATCTTGTACTTCCCTTTTCCTGAAAATGGTTCTTGCCTTACACAGAGTATGAGTTTAGGACATACATATGCATTGCTAATGACCAATCAAGCCCAGAGTTTTTATTAAATGCCTCTTATGCACCAGGCATTGCACAAGGAGCTGGGATGTTGCAGTCCATTCGTCAGAACCTTTTAAGTGTTAGAGTAATTGAACTAAACTAGGTTTCCAGTACCCGGCCTGACTAGAAATATTACCATAGACAAGATGAACGAAATGCATGCAAATACTTTATCTTGATCAATTGCATAACTCTTCTGAGCCTACTAGATGGGAAGCTCGGAATCCGAACAAAGCCATAATAACTCCAAGGGACTGAATACGGTGCAGACTTTTGGACATGTGGCCCCATACCCAGTGCCAGGCAGCCTAACTGTTTGGGCTTGAAGGGGACTAAAGAATACCTTCTATTGCCCTACTACATTGCTTTCAATTACCTTAGGATACCAATTACTACCCATTAAGGAGAATCACCATGGACTTGACAGTAGGGGAGAGGAAATAGTTGTTTTTTCTTTTCTTTTTTTGTGGTTTAAAAATTGTGCTTGATGCTTGAGGGACTTATAAGAAAGAAAACTAGACACGTTCAGAGGAAGAACTGTGGGAGTAGAAACACAGAAGAAAAACAACTGCTTGAACACATGGGCTGTTGGGGATATTATTGGGGATGTAGACACTAAATGATAACTCTAGTCCAACAATCAATAATATGGAATTAGGTCTTGATCAATGATACATTTAAAACCCAGTAGAATTGTGGGCCATCTAAGGGGGCTTGGGGGGAGAGGGAAAGAACAGGAAATATGTAACCAGGGGAAAATATTCAAAATAAAAATTAACAAAAATTTGTGCTTGCAAGGCAACAAGGTGGCTCAGGGATAGAGAGCCAGACTTAGAGATGGGAGGCTCTGGGTTCAAATCTAGCTTCAGACACTTTCTAGCTGTGTAACCCTGGGCAAGTCACTTAAACCTCTTTACCTAGCCCTTACCACTCTTATGCTTTGGAGCAGTATCATTTCAAAGTTAGAAGGTAAGTTTGTTTTTAATTGTGCTTGCAAAGCTTCCTTTTCTTGGAAACTTTAAACTTAAAAACCCCATTGCACTAGTGAAGAACTTGAGGTGGAGGGAAGTTAAAGCCTCTGCAATAAATTTGAGAAACTATGTGATTCAGTGGCCCTGAGAGGTCCTTTGGAAACATTTGTGGATACATCATTTGAGCTCAACTTCCAGTCTGGGAAGATTTGGTCCTGACCAGGCAGCTCCATGCAGCTGGGCTCACAATGCATACTCTTCTTTAATAGGGGAGCAGTCATTAAATGAGAGTCAGAAGTGATGCCAATCAGGCAGCAACACTGAAGGCACTGGGTGCAGTGATGGGCCAGAAGACAAGGCACATAGGACCTCTGTCTTCTAGCTACTAGGATGTTCTGAAACCTATGTTTGTGCATAAGATTCACTTAAACTCCATGATAAAGTAGTTTTCTGGAAGATGTGATACTGAAGCATGAGAAGATTTACATCAACTGATACAGAATGAATATGAACCAGGAAAACCACATACACAATGACTATGATGGAAAGAACCAAAACCCTCCTAATTACAAACAACATAACTGAACACTGAATATTGAATATAACAACCAAACTTAAACCCCAAAGAAGAGAAGGGAAAAAGCAACTCCTTTTCTCTTTAGTTGAAGCGGTGGATGATGGGTGTGGATCTGAACCACACTGATCGCTACACTATGTGGATGCTCTGATTAGTTTTGCTGACCTGTCTTTTTTTTAAAACCTTTACCTTCCATCTTGGACTCAATACTGTTTTTTTGGTTCCAAGGCAGAAGAGTAGTAAGGGCTAGGCAATGGGGGTCAAGTGACTTGCCCAGGGTCACACAGCTAGGAAGTATCTGAGGCCAGATTTGAACCCAGGACCTCCTGTCTCTGGGCCTGACTCTCAATTCACTGAGTCACCCAGCTGATCCAAGACCTGCTGTTTTAATGCTTTCTTTTTAATGCTTTCTGACAAAGATGGTCCAGTGGCTGAAGTGAATGGATAGAGAGCAATATAGTCTGAAATGAAGTTGATGTAAAAATAAAAGCTAAATTTATAAAACTAAAAAGAAAAAGAAAACATTCCTTCCTTCAACATCTGAAATCAATATGTTCAAGTCAATTTACAAACTTTGTGAATTCCCCTGTGCTTTCTCTCCTTTCCATACTCTGCTCCTCTCCTACACCCTTGGAAAAAATGAAAAATTTTGCTGATTTTGGAAAATATTTTTTGTAAGTATTCACATAGGGGCAGCTGGGTGGCTCAGTGGATTGAGAGCCAGGCCTAGAGACTGGAGGTCCTAGGTTCAAGTCCGGCCTCGGACACTTCCAGCTGTGTGACCTTGGGCAAGTCACTTGACCCCATTGCCCACCCTTACCACTCCTGGGCCAAGGACGGTCCTTAGCCCAGACGAAAAAGGAGGAGGGTTGGGCGTGGGGCTAGCAACCCCACCCTGTAAAAACTACATCTACTAAAGAAACTGCAATCTAAAGTAGGGGCAGCTGGGCTAGCTCAGTGGATTGAGAGCCAGGCCTAGAGACGAAAGGTCCTAAGTTCAAAACCCGGGCTCAGACACTTCCCAGCTGGGTGATCCTGAGCGACTGTGTGTCCCATTGCCTACTGGTTGTGGCCCTATGCTCCTAGAATGGAGTCCCAGGATAAAAAAAAATTCACAAGGCAGTATGGAACAGGTTGTTCTAGATCCTCTGTGATAAACACTTGGTTGAGTGACCCTGGTCAAGTTGGCTGACCTCTCTGTGCTTCAGAAAATTCTCTAAGACTGTAAATTACATACTTGGCATAGTGACCAATCCCAAGGAAATGACAGGTCTTCCCCCACCTTCACCCCCCAAATGTACAGCCTTCCATTCATATGCTCAACTGGATAAAGAAAGGTGGAAAGTATAATTTAGGTGAACGAACATATTTTAAAAACAGAAAAATGTTAGCTTTACTCTCCTATGAAAACGAAACCAAATGATAGTAAATCAAACAAATAGTTCCCTTTACAAAATGAAATGCATGGCATGAGCGACACTTAAAGGCCAGCTCCTTGCCTCTCAAACATCTTTATCACTGTTCTGCCAATGGTGTCGCCAGTGGTCACTGTGATGGTGTTCTTTCTTGGGCTCGTGGCACTGCCTCTCCAAGGGGAAAATACCCCTAGATCAAGAAGTGGGAAAGCTGGATTTCAGCCCTGGCTTTTCCACTGGCTAGTTACAGAACCTTGAACAAATTGTGTCCCTTCTATGGGACTTGGGCAAGATAATGCACTGCTCCAAGACTCAGTTTCCTCCTCTTTAAAATGAAATAAAAATCTTTACTACAGATTAGTTTCTTAGATAGCTGTCTTTCTGGAGAGCAAAAACTGGCTCTTTGAGGAATTAGGACACAGAACAGTTAAGTTTTGATTGGGGGCAGAAGGAATAGACGGGTTGAGAGAATGAGGAGCTATTCAGGGTCTTGGGTGCTTGCAGAAGGGGGAGAGAATTGCATGGAAAAGAGACTTTTTTCCCCAAAGATATACACTTCATTTACTTCATAGTTCTACTCAAGCCCCAACTACAGGGGTTATTTAAATCCAATAGTCTTTGATTGTGTGTGTCCTTCAGTTAAAGTTTTCGAACATTAAGAATTAACCCACTATTCAATGACAAATTTGGGAGGAAAGGCCATGTGCTATTCTCAGTTGGCCTTTATCCAGCGATATTGCTAGAACCAGGGCCTTCTAAAGACACCTTGGCATGTAGCAGGCTGGAAGCAGCTTCATCCTACACTTGGGTTAATTGGTCCAGTTCCCCTTAAGGAAAATATCCTCTGGTGAGCTGTCATCTGATGGTTGGCTTCCCTGGGGTGTCAGGACATTATCGATTTTCTATCCCTCTCCAAGTTGGCCTCACTGGCCAGTGTCTTCACTGTTTCTTTGAGGAAGCTGTGAGCGGCATGCATTTGGGAAAACTCAACTTCCCAGACCCCCTAACAGTGATGGGGGAGCAGCATGGTGCCAGGATCAAAGGTTTCGCTCAGACCCAGTCTTAAGTTTGGGAGCCTTAAAAACAAACATTTTGCCTGGAAAGAAATGTTCTAATTAACTGCTGAAGAATGTGTACATTACAACATCCTGCCGTGCTGGAGAAAGAAGGCTTAGAAAGCCAAGCCAGTGCCTTCTGCAGGAGACATTGTGTTTAGAAGGAACTTGCTATTCTCATAAAACTTTTAATAGGAAGAAGTGAATCAAATTCGTTAATTACCATTTTATGGTTGGTAAAAGGGCAAATTACATGCCATCCATTTCTAAACTTCTAAATGTCTCTGGTGCTTTTAATTAAAGCTGCCATCTAGAAACTACTAAAGCAATTTTATGCAATTAGTTATTTATAGGTTACCATAATACACCACTCAAAATATGATTTAAGTGATTTGTAGTCTGGTAGTATGTGATCTCTGTCAGTTTTTCCCCCTAGTCTATCAGTTGAAGGGTTTCTTTTAGTAGAGAGATAAGGAAGGTGTGACACTGAGGAGCTGTGATAAGAAGGGAAAGTTCTATTTGCTGCTGATCTTAAATAAAAGAACAAGGGGTGAAATATAATTCCATGTTGTCTTACCTGACCTAGAGAGACCCAAGGCTTGCCTTAGGCAAAACTATGAAGCAGGCAACGCATCACTTCAGCTTCTTCCTTCTCCCTCCCAGAGTCCCCCTTGCCAAGATTCTAAGGCCCTTATACTTATTGCCTTCTGATTACTCAGGCTTCCAGCTGCTGTAGTTCTCCTAGGCCTGAGCTTCCACAGCATCCATCATACCTTGACCCCATCCCCAGCTTACTCATTCGGTGCCCTCATGCCCTTGGCTCCCACCTCTGTTTTGTTAGAATGAGTGAAAATGGGTACAATAAGAGAAAAAAGTGTTGCCATAAGCCAGTCCATCTGTAAAAGGTGAATCTTTAAGGAGCAAATGGAAGGATAGAACTCACTTTGGTCATCCTGGAAGGCCACTAGAGAGTGTTTTCGGGCCAGGAGAGTTTGTGATATGCCCCCTTCTGTCTCAACATATCATACTTCCTCCTCTTCATAGGGCTGGTCCCATAGAGTTGAGCTCATCTTGGCTTCATGTGGGAAAAGATGTAAGACTATGCTCTCTATCACAGCATCTGAGTGATGGAAGGGCCCTCAGAGGCCCAATAAGTGCCTGAGAGTCCCGTTCACCATATTCCCAATGCATAGCTTTTGTTTGAAATCTCCAACGAGAGGGAATCTGTTTCCTCTCAAGCTCGGACACCTCTCATTGGTAACAAGATTTTCCTGACATCAAATGCCTCTCAGCAAATTCTGCTCCTCCCTGGCCTTCCTTGCTCCTACTTCTAGCCTCTGGGGCAAAACAGAACAAATCTAATACTGCTCCCACATGACAACCCTATGAATACAACAATCATATGTTCCTTGAGTTTTCTCCAGGCAAAAACCCCATTCGTTCCATACATTTTTGCCTGGCATGATCTTAAGGCCCTTCACAATCTTAGCTCCCCTTTTTGACTTTTTCCAGTCTCAAAAAAAGTCTTTCTTAAAATGTGACACCGAGAGGACTATCACGTCCTATATTTTTGACATTATTTTCTTTCCTATTGCAGCCTAGGCAAACTCATGGTAATCAGTTTTTGGGGGCTGCCATGTCACACAGTTGGCTCGCTCAGAATCTGCAACACTGGATCCATTGCATACCACCTACTGTCTAGCCAAACCTCTCCCCACATGTGTACTTGTGATGTTGATTTTTGGCACCCAAACACAGGACTTTTATCCTACTTCATTCAGTCCAATAGCTAGCCTGTGATCTTTTCACAGTCTCTCACTCCATGTGTGAGTTATTCATCTGACCTTTGTGTCATCTGCAAATCTAACAAGCATGCTATCTATACTTTTTTCTAAGCTATTGATAAAAATCTTAAGCAACACTAGGCTGAGAACAGTTTTTCAACACTTCCCTAGAGAACTCCTTCCAAGTAAATTCTGAATGATTACAAATACCCTTTTTGGGATCAATTGTTCAATCTTTCCCAAATTCACTCAACTTTACTATTTTCTAGCCCACATTTAGAGGCAGCCAGGAGGTACAGTGGATAGAGTGCCAGTCTTGGAATCAGGAGAGATCTGAGTTTAAATTGGCCTCAGATACTTGCTAGCTGTGTGACCCTGGGCAAGTAATTTCACTCTGCCTCAGTTTCCTCATCAGAAAAATAAGCTGGAAAAGGAAATGGCAAAGTTCACTTGTATCATTGCCAAGAAAACCCCAATGGAGTCTTAGAAGGTCAGACGTGACTAACTGACTAAACAACAACAGGCCCACATCTCTCCACCTTTCCCCGTAAGACCAGGTATAATCTAAGTTAATATCTTTGGCATCTCTCTAGCCCTAGTCACTGACAGAAAAAGGAAATTAAGTGCTTTTCCTGTGGCCGACTGTTAAAGAAGTTCTGTTCTAACTACCTGTGAGCAAATGGTGGATAATGACGCTCAGCTTAGAGTGCTAAACACTCAAGTACAAAGACAAAGATATCTTAAAACATTTTTTTTGCATATTTTCAGTTTAGGCTGGTCCAAGTTTGGATGTTACGTCACAGGAAAGGCCACCAGGCAAAACTTTTATGGGACAGGCTTTGGCTATGTGCTCTACTGCCTTAGAATAGAAGAGTTTTTTCAGCTTAAGGGCAAAAAAAGCTCTCTAGGAACTCTAGGATAATCCAGCCCTGGGTAGGGGTAAGTAAAACTTTTAATTAGACCAATGACATTTCTAAAGCTAAATCTGTTGTCTCTAAGTTTGATGGCTCTTAGGCATATATGACAATTAAAATCAATAGAGAAGTATAATTCAGTTTAATAATGCATTTGTAGGGTCATAAAACTTGAATGAACTAAATAGAGTTTGTTTTCTCTATCATGGATACTCACTGGGCCCAACCTTCAGGAAACCAAGGCTTCCTTTCATTTAAAGTAAAGTTCAAATTTATTTACCTTGTCTCTTGGGCAAGTGACTTGTTATTTGGGGTTTGTACCACATTAAAAACCTCCCAAACATCAGTTGCTCATGTGATCTCAAGCCAAAAGACTATCAACCATGATAAGCATCCGTGATGGACAAATTGGTGAGAAAATGGGTTAAATTTTTATTTATGACAGGTAAGGAGCCACACAAAGTCAAAAGACTGGTAGCAAAGCTTAGCCAATAATTCACCTCTGTGAAAAAATGGACAATATTTTATCTGAAACATATCTTTCTTTGAGGGGAATGAGCCTTTAGAAGTGATTTTGCCAATGGATGCCACTGTCTCTGGGCAGTTGTGTTGGGGGGGGGGGAAGCCTACTGGGGAAAGCTTCAGCAGGTAATGCCAAATGATTGGGCTAGAGATTTAGAGAGAGACAGTAGGAGGAGAATGTTGGCTTTCCCTCAGCAATAACCTCTCTTAGGACAGAGTTAGGCCTCAGTGATGCCAAAGCAACTACTAGAAAAATTGAAAAAGAAACAACTTTACTAATTTTGACATTGGAGGCCCAGAAGAAGGAACTACTATGTGAATGAAATTCAGCCAGATACAGCTACAATATGTGTGCCTTTCTGAGTAGATTGTCCCCTAAATAATGGGTTTCAATCATTTAAATTCTGGGGCCACCTCATGCCTATTGTTGGAGGAGCAGCAATAGGGGAGTGAAAAGAGTGTTCAATGCCCCTTTGAGTGAATAATCATTCATTTAATTGATTTCGTTGGGAAATGAACAGTACATTACAAGACACATAATACCGGAGCTGGAAGAGAGTTTATACATAATGCCCAATTTCTTTCACCGTAATCTCTTGTTCCATTTGACAGACAAGCACAGTGAGGTCCAAATGAAGAGAAAAAATGACTTGCCCATGGTCATAAAGTTTCTCAATGGGAGAAATAGGACTAGAATTAATATATCTAGACTCCCAGTTCAATGAAGTTTTTATCAACACAAATCGCAATAGCCAAATAAGTGCCTTCCCTTCTCTAGTATGCTCACAGATTCTGAACTGTTGGTATGAGTCATAAGTGAAGTAGACACCTGCCTCTCAAGGGTGATCAAGGCTTATGACTCATTCCCTATTCTGAGCCTGAAACTTGGAATTTTCATGTCAGGGCACAATGGCCACAGATCTGCTTGAGGCAATTTGTGTATAAACAACCAACGATTCTTTCTCTGAAAAGCCATTCTCCATCATAACACTTTCAGGATTGTCCCAGATCATTGCTGAGGATAGCCAAGTTTTGCAGGTAATGTACAATATTGCTGTTGCTGTGTACAATGTTCTCCTGGTTCTGCTTATTTTGCTCTGCATCAGTTCATGCAGACTGTTCCAACTTTTTTTGAAATCATCTCGCTTATCATTTCTTATAGCACGATAATATTACATTGCCAACATGTACCATGATTTGTTTAGCCATTCTCCAAGATGGACATTCCCTCAATTTCCAATTCTTTGCCACCGCAAAAAAATAACTGCTAGATATAATTTTGCACAAGTAGGCCCTTTCCCCTCCTTTTTTTAAATCTCTTTGGGATATAGACCCAGTAGTGGTATTACTGGATCACAGTTTTATATCCCTTTGGGCATCATTCCAAATTGCCCTCCAGAATGGCTGGATCAGTTCACAACTCCACTAACAATGCATTAGTGTCTCAATTTTGCCATATCCCTTCCAACATTTATAATTTTCCTTTATTGTCATATTGGTCAATCTTCTAGGTGGGAGGTGGTACATCGGAGTTGTTTTAATTTGCATTTCTCTAATCAAGAATGATTTAGAACATTTTTATATGATTATTGATGGCTTTGATTTCTTCATTTGAAAACTGTGTTCATATTCTTTGACCATTTGTCATTTGGAGAATAGCTTGTATTCTTATAAATTTGACTTTGTTCTCTATAAATATGATAAATTAGACCTTTATCAGAGAAATTTGTTATAAAAATTTTTCTCTACTTTGTTGTTTCCCTTCTAATCTATAATTTCTTTATGATCAAAATGTTAGTTTTGTTTGTACAAAAGCTTTTTAATTTAATATAATCAAAATTATTCATTTCACATCTTATAATGCTCTCTGTCTCCTGTTTGGTCATAAATTCTTCTCTTCTCCAAAGATCTGTCAGGTAAACTATTCTAGGTTCCCCTAACTTGTGGTATTGCTTTTTATATCTAAATCACATACCATTTTGACCTTATTTTGGTATCAAGTATGAGATATTGGTCTATACTTCGTTTCTGTCATACTATTTTTCAATTTTCCCAGTAGTTTTTTTTTAAATACCAAGTTCTTATTCCAAAAGAAGGTGTCTTTGGGTTTATCAGATACTAGGTTGCTAAGGTCATTTGCTCTAGTATACTGTGTTTCTAATGTATTCCACTGATATCCTTCTATCTGTTAGCCAGTACCATACTGTTTTGGTGATTATTGCTTTATAGTACAGTTTGAGATCTGGTACTTCCAGGCCACCAGCCTTCACATTTTTTCCATTAATTCCTTTTATATTCAACCTTTTGTTCTTCCAGACAAATTTCGTTATTATTTTTTCTAGCTCTATAAAGTAATTATTTGGTAGTTTGATTAGTATGGCACTGAATAAGTAAATTAATTTAGGAAGAATCATCATTTTTATTATATTAGCTCAGCCTATCCATGAGCAATTAATATTTCCCCAATTGTTTAGATCTGACTTTATTTGTGTAAAAAGTGCTTTGTAATTGTGTTCGTATCATGCATGTTTTGAAAAGCATCATTCAAAGTCAATTCAACCTCAGATAGATACAATTCCAAAGATGAGTACTCAGGCAACGCTTCAAAAAACTTTTTCTCCCTACATGTTTCACTGAAACACTGATAAGTAAAGTAACAAGAAGGTTCAGAATCAAAGGAGGTAAAGCTGGCTAAGTCTTGAGAATGTCTATAGTGAAGGGCCCAGAGGCTCCCAGTTGGCAGTTCAATTGAGATTTTATGGAAAAATATAAAATGGTGAGTTTATTGGGAAAGAGAAGGGCATAACTATGTGGCACAGTGCATAGAATGCTGAGCCTGGAATCAGGAAGACTCATCTTCATGAGTTCAAATCCAGCTTCAGATGCTTACTAGCTGTGTGACCCTGGGCAAGTCACTTAACATTCTTTGCCTCAGTTTCCTTATCTGTAAAATGAGCTGGAGAAAGATATGCAAAAGTACTGTAGTAACTTTGCTAAGAAAACCCCAAATGGCATCAAAAAGGGTCAGACATGATTGAAAATGACTGTACAATGATAGCAACAAGAAGGCAGCTCAGGGCTTTGTTTTTTTTTTTTTTTTTGCTATAAATCAGGCTGGTAAGGATGATAACTGCACAATTTTCTAACACATGCGGTAACCTTTCTTATACAGGTTTATTTGAGTAATTAAGGATAACTTTTGCACAGGTATAAGCATGCTAGGATAGAAAAGCCAGTGAATTGGATTTTATGGAAACATGAAACCCAAGCAAAAAAGTGCCTTCCTTTCTGCAAATGAAATACGTGGCCTTGCAGAGTTGTTTTTATAAGATGGTATCTTTCCTATCTATTCCCTTTTTTCCATTTTCACAGCTACCACCTGGGTTCAAGCCCTCACTGCCTCTTGCCTGGACTACTGCAGTAGCTTTCTAATTGGTTTTTCAGCCTAAAATCTCTCCCCACTCCAATCCATCTTCCACACAGTTACTAAAGTGATTTTTTTAAAGCACGGGTCATTCTCGTGCTCCATAAAGTCCAGTGGTCCCTATTACTTCTAGGATCAATTATAAGTTCCTCTAATTGGCACTTAAAGCTCTTGATAACCTGGCTTCAAACTACCTTTCTAGGCTTATTATAAATTATTCCCCTTCACACACTCTATAGTTCCAATAAACTGGCCTTTTTACTTTTCCTCACACAGGACATTCTATTTGCCATCTTTGTTCTTTCTTGTTCAGAAAGCATTTCCTCCTCGTTTCCACTGCTTAGACTCATAGGCTTATGGATCTAGGGCTAGGAGGGACGATAGAGGCTATCTAGTTCAATGCATTCATTTTATAGATGAATAAACTGAGAACCAGGGAGGTAAGTTAGTTGCCTAAAATCTCACAGGGTAATACATTCTACAAGTGGGATCTCTAGTTTCCTTTAAAGCTCACCTTAAGCATGTGAGGCCTTTTCTGATCATGCCAGCCCCTTGGGACTCCCCATACCAAATTATTTTGTTAAATAATTTGTATATGTTATATATATATGTAATATATATATAATTTTGTATATATGTATTTGTATATCGTTTCTTTTGTTATGATGTTATCTCCAGGAGGCCTGGGATTCTTGGATTTTTGTTTCTGTGTGCCCAGTACTGAGCCTGTTACATGGGAGAGGCTGAAGAAATACTTAATCATTGGTTGTAGAACGTTTTCCCTTGGAAGACAATGATATCCAACACACTGTAATTCACAGTTAAATGAAACTGTGGGAAGTTACAGGGATCTGTGTGAGGTCATACAAAGAAACTGTGACTGGTATCATTGCGAGTTGATTGGAAAAGAAAGCCCAGGCTCCCTAAACTCTTTTTTTCACCACCAATCTCTCCCTTTTTCAGAGAATCCTAAGACTTGGAATCTTTTGTTGTCTGTTTTTAATCCCATTCAATAATTTACTTCCAACTTAGGAGAAATGAACTCAAAAGCGAATTTTACTTCATCCTATTTTTAGAATCGATCCAGAAAGTAAATTGGCTGTCTTTCAGATTAACATTTATTTGACTTAACTTGCATAATTAAGGTTGGGTTGGAGAGTCTGTCCATAATTGCAATATGCTGCTTGTTAAAGGCTTATGTTCCTAAAGCTCTTGTTCCTAACTCAGAAACGGTACTCCCTAGATGTACATTTCCTTTTCCTACTGATGTATAGTTTTTCTTTATTAGCGATCAGGTGGAAAGAAAAATCAAGGCTCCCCTTAACGTAATCCATTAAGCATTTGCAAGGCTCCAAGGAAGGAGAAGGAGAGCGCACTCAAGAGCCCACGTGGCTGGGAATTGGAAAGGAACAAACATATAGTAAAGGAACTTGCAGTTGACCTCAAAGAAACAATTAGCAAGTAGTGATACTTTCCTCTCCATCTGTATTTGGCATTTTAATGACTTCTTGCATATTTTTCCTCCTGTGGAAGCTTCTACAATTGGTCGACAGCATGAGAAGCTCATTCATTGATTTGTGGCTAGAAGTCAGGCCTGACTCCACGGTGGCAAGTGGGATGGTGACCTCGGCTCAACCACTTGGAATGCACATTGGCAGATGGTGACCACATGCCCCTAAGAATTCAGATCCTCTGCTTCCTTCCAAAGAGGAAGACTTACCTCGATGATCCATTCTTGACTACCCCATTCCCATTCCTTCTGCCATTTCCAAGGTGTATAATTTTGGTCAAGTCAGTGTACTACTCTGTAAAATGTAAGAGGATGAACTAAACGATGGCCCTTCCAAGCAAGGATTTCTAAAGGAATTACCAAGTGTCAGGGCCTGTTGCAGCCCCTGGAGATACAAAGACAAAAGTGAATAGTCTTTGCCCTCAAGGAGCTTACATTATATCAAGGGAGACAACATGTACATACATAGGTGGATACAATACAGATATAAAATGATTTGGAGGGAGAAAAGCACTATCAGTCATGGGGAAAAGGATAGTCCTCCTGAATATGGCAGGACTTGGGTTAAGATTGGAAGGCGAGTAAATATTCTAAGAAATGGAGATGAGGAGGGTGTGCATTCCAGGCATCAAGGAACAGTCAATGCAAAATCCTAGAAATGGGAGTGTCATGTGTGAGGAACGGTAAGAAGGTCAGGTTCCTGACTAGAGAGGGTAGAAGGGAGTAACATGCTAATAAGTTTGGAAAAGCACAATGGGGCTTTAAATGCCAAAAAGAGGAGTTCAAATTTGATCCTGGAGCCAATAAAGGAAGCCTTGGAGTTTAATTAAGCAGGAGAGTAGGTAAACCTGCGCTTTAAGTAAATCACTAGAGAGATGTATGGTGGAAGGATTAGAATAGACAGAGATTTGAGACAAGGAAGTCATTTAGGAAGCTAATGCAAGAGTACAAGGAAGAGGCAATGAAGGACTGAACTAGGGTGGTGGCTATTTGGGTAGCAAAGAGGGTACATACTTTGTTAGAGATGTTATGGAGGTAGAAATGATGACTTCTAGCAACTAACTGGATATGTGGCATGAGTGAGAGTGGAGAATCAAGGATTGGGAGACTAAGATCGTGAACCTGATTGAATGGACAGAATGTTGCCCTCAATAGAAAAAAAATCAAGTTTGGAAGTCTAAGTGGGGAAAAGGTCATTAATTCTATTTTGGACAGGTTGATTTAGAGATGCTGGTGGGATGTTTAGTTCAAAATGTTTCCAGAACGAGAGAGTGACTCCACAAACCAGACCAAAGCCTTAGAGAAAAAATATCCTATCTACAAGGAAGAATTGAAATGAGATATAAATGGAGTATCTAAGGAAGAATGAATGGCAATGAAAATTCATACCTTTGAACACACACTAATAGATTTTACCTAAGGTGGAACAGTCAGAAAGTTAGAATGGGTCAGACACAAAGGGACAGCTTGATGAGACAAAGAAAGAAATATTAAAATTAAAAGACCTGGAAAAAGACCTGAAGAAAATGTAAGAAATATTAAATCAAAAACAGCTGATCTGGGAAAGAGGTCAAGAAGAGATCATCTAAGAATCATCAGAACTGGAGTTAAGGAGAAAGATTAACACTGGATTTCTAGATCAAGGAATAACCTTTATAAAAATGATACTTAAATCCATGTGAGCTGATATGGTCACAAGTGAAGAAGTACAACGAGGGAATGTGATCCTAGTCTTTTCTGCCCAAAAATGGTATAAGAGGGCCCAGCGACTATGTCTCCTTGTACATAAAACATTTGCTCAATAAACACGTATTGAACTATTGGTTAACTTTGAGAGAGGTTAAGCATGTTCTACTATCACTTTCAGTTGAATCAATCAGGGCTCTTTTGTAGTGGAAAAGGCATCCTGGATTAGGAGTCAGAACTTGAAATCTGTGGTCCTGTGTGACCCTGGGACTTCGATTACTGAGACATCTGTTAGAATTCTTTCTGAGCCCAAAGCAGGGAAGCTTATAATTTTGTGTCTTAATAAGTTCATCCTTTGAAAGGTAGAGGGGATGATAAAGGGAACTTCTCTTTCGGAGTGCCTCACTAACAAGGAAAAACTGGTGCCTGAAGCGGAAGTGGTGGGAACCTGCGTAGGGAAAGAAAGCAATCATTTCAGTTCCTGATAGAGCATAGGTAAGCTGGGCAGAGTCTAGATATTGGGAGAGATGATTTCGAATGGTTCTGAGACAGAATAGGGATGGAGGGCCACGAGTTTGAAGGGAGATCTCACCTAGGAAGAGTGGGAAACTCTTAAAAATGGAATTCTGAAGACCCAAAAAGAAGCCATTCTTCTGAAGGAGAAAAAGAAGGAGTTGTCCAAAACAATGATATAGATGTAGAAGGAAGAGGTGTATAGAAGACGAAAGCAAGGACAGAAAATGGGAGGAATGGTATAGATGGGGATGGGGAAAGAGATGAAGATAAAAGTGTGGTGCCCTCTTGAGCATCAAGGGCAATTAAAGGGTAAAGGTAAAAAGGGGATCAAGACCATTAAAGCACAAAGTAAGTTGAGGCACGAAGGGAAAGCTGAGGAGAACTCAAAGAAGGTTTTTTAAGGGCTATATTGGGGGAAAGAGGTGGGTCAAGGAAGGGACAGGTGTAGTGCTCAGGGTGGATGGGTTGATGGTAATGGATGACAGGTAAGACTGAGCTAATCAAGTCTTCAATGGCTACTACTTTTCTTTCCTCCTCAGAGAAGGAGATCATCTTTTGGCTGGAATAGAGAGAACAAAAAGGATTAGCAGGGAACCGATACTCAAGATGAGTTCAAGCCACCAGGCCCCAGTGAATCCTAAGATCCTGACATAACTCGAAGATATAACTGCCCAGCAGCTGACAATGTTATTTGAAAAGATCACAGGAAATGGAAGAATAGCTGGAGGACCCAGGAAGTGTGTTTGCCTCTTTTTAAAACAAACATGCAGAGAAAGGAGTTTGCAAACAAGGCCAGCAGGCTTGACTGATCTTTGACAAGATTCTAGAAAATTGTGAACATTTAAAGGAGGAAACTGTGATCAAAATGAGCCGGCATGGCTTCCACAAACAGGTTATTTCAGATTAACTGGTAGATACAGTATATCTAGACTTTAGCAAAGCATGTAACAAAGCTTCTTATACTATTATCGCAGAGCAGTGTATTGCCAGATAATAGTAGGGTATGGCAGATTTAGGGCTGCTTAGAATGGCTTGACATTAAGGGTTTGGTGTCAGCTTCTAGAAGCAGGTCACTTGTGGAGTGACCCAAGAAAGGGGGCTCGGTTCTTTGCTCTACAGTGGTTTTATCCATGACTTGGAAAAAAGGCCAAGCTGCCATGCTTATCAGAGTTGCAGATGAAACAAAGGTAAGGAAGACAAGCTAACATCTCAGGAGATTAGAATGAACCAAACACAGGGAAATTTAATAAGGGAAGGGAAGGGAAGGGGATAAACATTTATTAAAGCACTTTCTGTTCCAGGCACCGTGATAAGCACTTTACAAGTATTAGCCCATTTGACTCTCAAAACAACCCTGGGATGTAAGTGCTGTTATTATCTCCTCTTTAAAGTAGAGAAAAGAGGGGCAGCTGGGTGGCTCAGTGGATTGAGAGCCAACCCCAGAGATAGGAGGTCCTGGGTTCAAGTCTGGCCTCAGATACTTCCTAGCTGTGTGACCCTGGGCAAGTCACTTCACCCCCATTGTGTAGCCCTTACAACTCTTCTGCCTTGGTACTAATACACTACTGATTTTAAGACAGAAGGTAGGGGTTTAAAAAATAAAGTAGAGAAAATGAAGACAAACAAAAATAAAGTGACTTATCCAGGGCCACAAAGCTAAGGAGTGGATAAGGCAACATTTGAACTCAGGTCTTCCTGACTCCGCCCTGCCCAGGGCTCCATCTACTGCACCACCTTCTTTGTATCATTAGTGTTTAGTACAGTGCCTAGCACATGGTAAGAGCTCAATAAAACCTTGTTGAGAATGATGATAAAGGGACAGTTTTACATCTGGTTAAAAAACTTCCCAGCAGAGCTGCAAATTCAAGATAAGTTGGAGCTTGAAGGGACCCTAGTAATCTTCTGGTCCAAATCCTTCATTCTACAGAAAAGGAAACTGTGATGAGGAACTAAGGCCCTGAGCAGATCTCTAATTAGGGCCCGGTCCCTGGAAAGGCCACTGGGAGCTGGAGGATGCACTACCTCCGAGTGGCAATGGAAGAAATGCGGCACATTTTAAACTGACATTTCATAAAGCGCCACCATGATAGCTGCTGGGACAGGCATCTCCTTAGAGAGTAAAAAAAACCTTATCCTTAATGGGTTAAAACATATCCAAAAAAATCATACAAAGAAAGAGACCAGTGAACTTGCTGTGTCCCCTTGTATGAGAGGCTCCACACCAAGAGGCAGCCAACCAAGGACCAACAGAGCCCTGCCTCCTTCCACCTGTATGACCCTGGATGAGGGGCTTCCCCTTTCTTAGTCTCAGCATCCTCCTGGAAGAAGGAATGAGATCATAGGACTGGTAACCATAATAATAACAACTGGTAAAGTGCTTCACATATGTCATCTTATTTTATCCTCACAACAACTCTGGGAAGTCAGTATTATTCTTATCTCTATTTTACAGTTGAGGAAACTGAGGCAGATAGTGGAAGAGTCCAGGGTCACAGAGCTAATAAGTATTTTAAGCAGGATTTAGACTTAGATCTTTCTGAGATACTATGGTGCCAAGCCAGATGATTTCTTAAAAACCCTTACCTTCTGTTTTAGAATCAATACTATGTATTGGTCTTAAGGCAGAAGAGAGGTAAGGGCTAGGCAAAGACTTGCCCAGGGTCACACAGCTGGAAAGTGTCCGAGGCCAGATTGGAACCTAGGATCTCCCATTTCTGAGCCTGACTCTCAATCCACTGAGCCACCTCGATGCCCACTATGAGCCAAATGATTTCTAAGGTTTCTTCCAACTTGATGGTGCCATGACCTTCATCTTGGGACCCATTTTTCTTCTTAGGGTGATTTATGAGACTTACTTGAGTGAATATATATAGAGGGCTGTAACTTACCATCACTCTCATATTTCCCCCTTCATCAGTCACAGCCTCTGCCCCCAAGGGGAGATGAAACAACTAGATAAGAGTATCGAGTACATCATCTAGCTCTCTGTGGTAAGGCAGGCACTCTAGGTGGGAAAGACATTCAAAAAGGGGAAAGCCATTGGATTGAACTTAATGGGAAACATGGGCCTTAAGGAAAAACGAAAGATTTAAATTCTGAAAGGAAATGGAATTTCATCCTGATGTTGTAAATGTCAAATGGTGAGACAGAGAACATCTGACATTTGATATAAATAAACTGAATTTTGGAGGGAGTGGAGCTGTGATTTCATCGTGTACGGAGTTACTAGTGTGGAAACTTCCTCCTCCCATGCCATCTCATCTGCAACTCCAAGTCTCAGAGCGTCTCTGGGTGGGGAGGCAAAGAGGGATTTGATGGCTTGCCCAATGTCTCACAGTTGGTGTGGATCAGATGCGGTACCTGAACTCACATCTTCCCTCCTCTAAGGCTGGGCCTCAGTCCTCAACACCATGCTACTCAGGATCTTCAGAAGACTGGCAAGAGTGAATTACATTTTTAAGGGTTCAAAAGATAAACAGGAGAAAGGCAAGAGGAGAGCACTTCAGTGATCAAGGGGAGAGGGAAGATGCTACGAGGGTGGAAAAAGGACTCTTCAGATGAGACAGACAAAGGTTTAGAGAGGAGATGATGGAAATCTATGATTACAAAAGGGAAAGAGAGGGAGACTAGTACTGACTTGGCCACAAGATCTCAGACTGAATGAAGGGGATTCCCTATGAAACTTCAGGGAGGTAAACTTCAAAAAACCAAAACCAACAAAGTCCTACTGTACATAGCAGGGAATAAACTTTTAGAACTTTTCTCAGAGGTGCTGCATTATAGAGAGAATAACTTTTGTGAAGGATGTAGGTAAACTCACTGATGACAGATGCATTCCATGAAGTCATGGATGTCGGAGAGAATATTCTTACTTTCCACATTTTGCTTACTACCTATTTTCTGGCCATCTCATCTATATAATCACTCACACCAGAAACCAGGCCCAGAAGCTTTTATCCTGGGAGCCATCAACATGTGTCTTAATATAATTGATTTCTTTTATAATATTATGCATACCATTTTATGTATTAAAAACATTCTGGGAAGGGGTCCACTGGCTTCCCCAGACTGCCAAAGGGGTCCAAAGACACCCCAAAAAGGTAAGTACCATTGGCTTGGAGGACCTTCTCTCTTGGGGTCCTGTTCCTTTGGGTACTAATTGCCTCTCACCATCACTCTTTTAGCAAACTTCCAGACATCTGAATCACTTTGTTCCTAAATTCTCAGCCAACCACTTCCCAAAGTGCTTTGGGCTTACTCTTTCTCTCCCTCCCCTCACCCAGTCCTCCCCTACCAGTTCTGGAACCACCACCATAACTGAATTAATTCTGAATAGGGTGTGGCCTCACTTACCAACCCTTTCAAAGTTACTAACCAAATTGCTCTTCCTTAGCCACCTTTCTCCAAGGTGTGTTGTTTCTCCCATTAGAATCAAAGTTCCCTTGAGGGCAAGAACCATCTTTCTTACTTGTATTTGTATCTTGAGGGCTTAGTATAGTGCTTAGCACATAGTAAATGATCAATAAATTCTTTTTGATCCATTCAATCATAAACTGTGACAACAATGACTATCCCGCAATGCTACTTTGTACCCACACCAGTGGCACAAACTGGATGGTCCAGAGTTCTGATCCAGTGTGATCTTTCTGGTGCTTTTGTGAAGTCTAATTAGCCACTTTCTTACCTCTGGGGCTGTTGAGTGAAGCTTCTGATGCTCTCCCTCCATCTCCACAATGACTTTGGTCGAAGGGAAGGCACTGATCACCTGTTCCTGCCACTACATCAAAATTCTTAGCCAGATCTTTGGTTTCTCCAAGAGATCTCAGCCTGTAGACTCTTCTTGTATTTGTGTCTGAGAGATAAAGGAATTCAGACACTGGATCCACAGCCAGATAGTATTTGTGAGCAGGACTTGTGCTGAGGAGAAGCAAAATAAAGTTTTATGAAGCCATCCTCACCTTCCTTTCCCTTCCTTTCTCCCCACCACCTCCCAGCCCCTTCGATTTTGGTCAAAAACAAGAATAGTTCTTGACTTTCTGAACATGCTTCTATTGTCCGCTTGTATGAAGAGGATGAGCCAGATACACCATGAGTAGGTTATACACGTGGAGTATTTTGGTTTGTTTATTTCACCAGTAATAGGGAAGAGATCAGAAGAGACTACCACCTCCTATTAAGTCATTTTTCTAGTTTGCTAGAAAGGAAGCCGGATTCTGAAAGATGTGCTATTCAGTTAAATCTTGTCTATTGACTCTAGGGGCAAGAGCCACCAATGCAATTACACATGCTTTGGCATCTCCCTATGGACTGGAACATCCAACTCCAATGTGATGTCTTCCTTGCTGCCTGTACCCCAAATATATTCATGGCTAACAATGCATAGATAGGAGGCTTATAGATTCAGAGCTGGAAGAAACTCCTGGGCAAACTGGTGCTTCTGTGAAGCCAGGGGCCTCTAGGGGCAGTTACCAGCACTGGGACTGGCAGAAGAGGTATTGTGATGAAAGTGGAAAGGCTCCCAGCAGGCCCCTAAATTGACTTGGCAGTCACAGCCAATAGCACATTGTGAAAGCAAAGATGGCCCTGGGAGGGGCTTGTGAAACCTTATATTTAACTGATGTTTCCTCTTCCACAATCTCCAGTCTCCTTACATCCTTCCAAGATGATGAAAGGGCTGTGACCCTGCTTGGAAATAGCCTTCATTGCTTCAATAATGACTTTGTGTGAGTTTCAATAGAGTTAAATGAATCATGCTTTGTTTAGGAAGATTCTATAGGCCCTTTCTCCAAGGGAAATGTTACTCACACAAAAAGCACTTTGGAATGCATTACCTTCATCCATTATTGAATATCCCTACCATGCCTGTGAGGAGAGCTGGAATGATCATTCTCCCCAAACCTTAGTTGAAGGCACCCAATGAGAGGGAAGGGATGAGGGAGTGTATATGTGCAAGGTTGTTAGATTAGAACTCAGCTAAAGAAAGTATGTGTGTACAATTTCCATTGTGAAGATTCTCCAAATTATTTTTGCTTGCGGTGTTTGGTTTTTGGTACTGAAAAAATGAAAAAGCCCTGAAGACGAAAGTAAAACCTTATCAATGCTATTTTCTTGACTGCTGACAGACTCTATGAAAACAAAATTAGCAAATTCGCAGTTGACACAGTTCCACGGAAGAGCTGCATGCCCGTTCCCATGTGGGCTTGGAAGCTTGGAGATGGGTGTTACCTTTGGAAAATGGACAAAAGCCCATGGAGAAGATGATCCAGAAAACAAACTGGGCACCAGGCACAGGGGCCACCAGCCTTTGTGGTCAACTGGAGAGTATGGAAGAGCCTTTCTCTAACCTTGCTGTTATATTTGAGGATGCCTGAATGTTAAACTTATGTATTCAGGCCAGGCCTTGCAACCTAGCAAAGACCACTTCATTCATGCTAGTTCAAGTCACATAGCTTGTTAAATGGCCAATTAATGATTATAACGAATAGAATATTATGTAATGTTTTCCTAGCAAGCAACCTGATGACCCAGGTAGCAAAGCTGGCACTCGAGCAGTGGCTCAACACAAATGCAACCCAACCTTCTCAGTGCCGTGTGGCAAAAAATTTGCACTGAGGAGTAAACAAATTCAATTTTCTCCTTTGCAATTCCAGGTAATTTAGGAGGCTTTGACAAGTTGAATGCACAAACACACTGAGCACAAGTCATCACTGAAACTAATTGCAGATCTATGAACAGTTCTATGTTTTCCCATCACTCCTTTTTGGGTAGGAAAAAAAATATCACCGAGTCACAAAGTTTGAGAGTGAGAAAGAACCTTAGTGGCTATCCATTCTAACCCAAATATGAGAGGAATCCCTACTAGGATGATCGTGACAAAAAAATTATCCAGGTTCAGGTTAGCTATCCCCAAGGTATGAGAACCATGGCCAAAGACCCATCACTGCGCCAGAGCAGATGAAACATCAGCTCTGCTTCTGACACTTCTCTTTAACTACCAGCTGGGTCCTGTATAATACTGTCTCTATCCCTGCCCACAGCTTGGAAAGTACTGAGCCCATTTTCACTTAATTTCTAGACAGTGGTATCTCCTAAGACTAGAGTTCCAGGACCCATAAAGAAGTCCATGCTTTCACGGGACATACTAATTCTCAAGCTTTCGTTTTTCTCCTCTGTATTTTTGGATGCCAAACTCTCTCCAAGTTCCTCTAACAAAGCTTCACTTAGTAGAGCCTTCTTTACCAGAAAGAAGTCTACTTGGGGGTACAACTTCAAATTTCACAGAATTTCTGCCAGTTAATTTAAGAAGAAAAAACTCCTGGTCAAGACATTATAGGGAATTGACCTTGAGGTGGGAAAAAGAGTTTACTTACCTGTGTCTGGTATCTCTGTTCCTAATGTGCACATATGATATAACCCAGGAGGAGGTGCCAGCCAAAAGGAAAGAATGAAAGAATGAGTGGTCAGTATTACTGGGCAAGACAAATCAAGGTCAATGTTCACCTGCCTAACCAGAGATATTCCTTTAAAAGACTTTAGAGTTGTGCTGGCAAACCTATGGCATACATGTCGAGGGGGCTGCTCCCTTCCCCCTCTCCACCTCGCCTGAGGACATTTCTCGTATGACCCGCCCCTCTGCACAGCAGCCCAATGGGAGGGCTTCCTCCCTCCCCTATCTGGGGTAAGAGGGTGGCTCAGATGAGGTGTGAGGGTGCAGTCTGGGCACTTGGTCCCTAAAAGATTCACCATCACTGTCTAGAGTCCAAGGATAGGAGAGTTTTCCTTGTGACGTCAATAGGTTGAGTTGATTGATCCCAAGTCAGTAGAGCTTCCTGTTGGGTAAAGGATGGATAGCTGAGGTCATCAGCTATGGTAGAGAAGCAGAGATGACCTTTTGGTCCTCTAGTTCCACAGGACCTGCCTTCAGGCAGCACTGGACACGAACAGAAGAGATTCAACAAGCCAGGTGTTCCAGAGCACCCTTGAAAGTATGTACTCAGTTCACTGACTTGGGGACCAACAACTCTTGCCCAAAGAAAGGTTCATGATAGCTTCTTAGCCATTTTTATTTTAAAGCTTTGCCCTGATATCATTAATAATTTTTGAAAAATGAAGATGTTATTTCTTATCAGCTAAAATAGAACGTTTTTATATACGTTGGAATAGCAAAATAAAAGCAGACACACAAATGCCTCTATTTGAAGTTATCCCTGATTTTATTGTGTTCCAAGGGAACCATTCTCAAAACTAGTGGAACTTGGTCACTGGCAGAATTCCAGGAAATTGCCTCAGTGGATTAAAAGGGAGAAGGGGAATTATTGATTACCTTTCCCCTGACTATCCCCATTGCTTAGAATACTCTTTCTCCTTGTTTCTGCCTCCTGGCTTCCTTGGCCTCCTTTGAGACCCAGCTCAAATCCCACCTTTCTTGGTCCCTTCCACTTCTAGGGTCTTCCATTTACACTGTGAGCATCTTCTATGTTTCGAGTTACTCACAATGTGGTCTCTTCCTTTGGGATGTGAGAGCCTTGAGGGCATGGGTTGTGTTTTTCCCTTTCTATATCTCCTGCTGTGGAGGTCAGGGCCGACTATATATTATTTCCTTTCATAAATACTTGTTGGCTGACTAATTGACTAAATGACCTGAGATCCCACTGTTTCCTTGGCTTCTTGTTGGAAGGGCTCTATCATCGACACGGTACAATGTGAGAACAAGGCAGCTTGTGCTTCTTGCTTATCATAAGAGAGTCTGTAGCAGGCAGAGCCAATATAGTAGGACCTACTCATCAAAGTCCTGGAAGACCTGCATGCAGACACAGGTTAGAGCACTGAACGAGGCCCTGTGAGAATTTATTGCTCGTATACAGTATTAGTTTCAATCAGTTCCTGTATATCAGAGAGAATTCCTGATCTGGTTCCATTCAGTTTTTAGGTTTTTGCGTTGAGAAATGTGATCCTTTTACAGACTCTGGCTAACAGAAAAGTTCTGCAATGATACTTTGCCATTCAGTTTGGAGAAGAGCTGAGGGTCTCATGGACCACTTCCCAATTAGCTGATTGCCAATTAGAGATGTCCCAGGACATTCAAGGGAGGGACCGAATAATAAGCTTCCCAAAATGCATAGAATTACCTGGGTCAGGAGTTTCTGTTTATCTTATGATGGTCAAGAGAGTCATTTGACCACAATTAGGATGTTTTGGCCAGCCAAATAATAAATTATTTTAAAATTAAGAACTGCTGAGTCTCAAAAATTTCAGTTGCTACAGCTCCACGGCATGGGTTCTGAGAGGAGTGCTGAGTGAATTAAGGAAGTCTACAAAGAGCTTTGGAACTTTTTGATTCCAGTTGTAACTATGGAACAGGATAGAGCAGCAAGGAAGGAGTAGGTAGAAAAAGATGGGGTGGGGAGTGAAATGGAAAAGATGGACTGGGTTATACAAAGTAGCCCCTCTTATTCACGATGTAACAATAACTATACTTATTTCTAAGGTGGGAGCTGGTCTGCTACAAGAGGCAGTTTGCTCTCTAGCTAACTAACCCCTTTCAACATGCTGAGGTGCCAGCCATTGTGGATGAGCTCTTTGCAGCTCCCCTCATTCCCACAGATGGCCATCACCTCATTCTTCCAGAATGACAACCAGGTGGAGGAATTACAAATCTTGTAGGAGATGGTCTTGGTGATCTAGGCCAGTGATGGGCAAACTATGGCCCCCTGAAATGTTCTATCTGACTGTGTGACATTATTCTTAATCTGAGGAATATAATGAGTAGAAACTTCGAAAGAGTTGCCTTAGAAACAGACTGACAGATGAGCATTTCCTTTCCTTTGGCCCCTGCTTTAAAAAGTTTGCCCATCACTTCTCTAGGGGGTTGGCAGGGGTATATGTTCCACTGATCTGCTTGAGACTTTGTTTGCAGTGCCAATGGCACACAAGCCAATTTTCATTTTTCATACTTTCCTAGATTCACAGCAATCACATCCTCTGGCTCTGGAGCCCTCTGCCTGCCTTTGCCCATTTCTTTAGTTCTGACTAGGGCTGGCCTTTGGCAAAGTCATGAATTTGGGGTCCTCTCCTTCTTTCTTGGTCTTTTTCTCCAGGTAGCCACAGCCCTCAAAATGTCACCCACTTAGGGTTATACCTCGACTCTCTATAATTAGTGGATCATGCTTTGGATTCTTCTTCTCTGTAACAAAACATCTCTCCTGTGTCTTAAGATCCTATTCTCAGCCAGAAATCACTTTGGTGAAAGCAAATCTGATAAATTAAACTGGGTTGAGGTGTTAATGACTGATAACAGAATAGCGTTGCATTTACAACTGGTTGTGTTTTTATGGTTGATTCAATCGATGTCAAAGGAATGAACTTCTAATGGTGAAGAGAGACTTCAGGCTCTCTAGCAGGATGAGGAGTTGCAGGAGGAGCTATCATTAGGCAGAGGAGACCTCTAAAAAATAACAATGCATAGGCAACATACTAGTCCATCTACACCTAAGGTTAGCCCTCTTGGTGGGCAGCTTTTTCATCCTGAGAAGAAATGACAGTTCTTCCAGTCCTATCATCTCCAGGCTCAAACATAAAATCTTGTTTTGCTTTGAAAGCCCTTCATGATGTGGCCTCTTCCTACCTTTTAAGTCTTCTGATACTTTACCCTCTAATTCATCCACATGCTCCCAGCCCCCAAAACACACACACTCATTTTATAATCCCAAAGTGCTGACTGGTCTCCCTGCTGTTCCTCATACATGACATGGTACAAGGCACATCCTCGACCTGGCTGCTCCCTGTGCCTGGCCTGGAATGCTTGCTTTCCTTGTTTCTGCCTCCTGACCTCCTTCAAGATTCAGTTCAAATCCCACCTTCTACAGGAGGTCTTTCCTGGTTCCCCACTTCTGATGCTCACCAACTTTTTTACAAGTTGCCTAACCACCCAGACCTCAGTTTCTTTTTCAATGAAGGGGGAAGAGGTTATATTAGATGTCTTTGGAGAACCTTTCCAGCTCCAGATTCCTCTGCTCTAAAGGATGTTCCTTTTTAGGAAAGCACACAACAAGAGCTAGAGGGAGGCTCTGGAAAAACCTGATTTCCTACTCCTGGCTGTCTGACCTTGGCTTAGGCAAGTCAGATAACCTCTTGGGCTGAGAAGTTTTCTACTCAATAAAATTAGGGGCTTGGACTTAACAATCATTTAACTTTTATAGTCTGTAAGACAATCTTGAACGACAGTAGTATGGGCTCCATCTTGCTTTGGCGCAACTCTCTGCCAGACGCTCTGAATGGATTTTCTAGTAGCATCATTAAATGAGCTGATGAGAGGAGGACAGGATGATATTACACACTTGGATTCTTGCAAAGCCTTTGATAATAGAATATAATTTTACTTTAAAAATCTCTCCAGATAGAATCAGGAGACCCCAAACTGGCCCTGTGCCCATAAACAAAGAATGAGGAACAGGATGCCATAATACACAAAGATTAATACCCCAGGAATGGACATTGTTTAGCTTGGAAAAGGCTAAGAAGACCCAAGGAGAAATGAGTGCTATCTTCAGGAATGGGGAAGAAAGAGAAAAGAGCAAGAAGCAGCAGGTGGAAGTTCTAGGAGGAGATTTCAAGCTCCAAATATCTGGAAAGGGGAAGGGCCAAGGGAAGACAAGGTGGGATAATCAGAAAAGAGCTGAATTGAGAATCGAAGGAGCTAGGTCCCAATCTCAGACCTGTTCCCACCTGCCTGGGTGAGCTAGGCAAATGCCTTTGTTTCTTGGAGCCTCCGAGGTTCCACTTTCCAATCGAAATCTGGGATCCTGGGATTCTATTCCACGTGGTGCAAGAGTATGAATGAAAGCGTTTGAACCTGGTAGAGAGAAAACATCTCAACAGGGATAAGTCTAATTTCATAGAATGATGTTAGGAAATGCAATAGAATCTCAAAGTATTTTGAACTTAAAGATTCACAAGAAACTGCTCAAGATGTAACGATTTTCTTGATAGGTCAATGAAAAATGGCCAGTTGTGTGTATATATGTATGTGCGTACATATATACACATATATGTACATGTATGGATAGACTCACTACATGGCAGTGACCAGAAGAACCTAGGAGGTCTTGATCTCTAATTCCTTCATGATTCCACCAGCAATCAATAGTACTGACTACATTAATGTGGGAAAAGTTCAGCGTGGTCTCAGTTAGAAAGGGCGGCTTCGCTGACATGGAGCATATGTGGGTCTATTTGGCAGCATATGGGTATTAAAAAGAGAAGGTAGGGGTGGGCATAGCTTGAGGTTTAGTTTGGCAAAGGACCAGAGACAGAGGAATCCAAGGGATGCAGTCACCTCTGATATAAAGACTGTCGAAAGAGGAAAGAGGGGGCCAGAGCTCAGGGCAATTGGGAGGAGAGGAGGAATTGCAGGTTCCAGTGAGGATTCAAGAAAGGTTTAGGAGAAGCAAGGGTAAGGGAGAGATGGAAGGCCAAGAGATGAGGATCAGAAGGCAAGGTGGTGTCTTTTCTAAGTGTACCCTGAAATGAGGAGAAGTGTCTGCCTGAGAACAATGTTCCTAATTTTTTTGTTTGTTTTCAAAGAGCTTCCCTACAGAGTTCTACTCTTTTTATTTTGAGAGTTCACTCCCTTAGAGGAGTCAGCTGAATAGAAGCAGAGAGATATAATAAGGTGCCAAACATCTTCTCAAACACCTAAAAAAAGAAAAGTCACGGTAATGTGATAACAAACATTTGTTTAGCAATTCCCATATTTGCAAATTATTGTTTTTGGTCTTCATCCTGCTGCCAGAAGCTAGGTCTCCTCCGTGTTTCAGAAAGAAGGCTGAATGTTTTCAGAACCAACTTATTTCTAGATCTGGAATCACCTTGATCTACTTGGCACTTTTTCTGAAAAGAAGTTCTCCTAACCACACCTGAAATTCCTCCTCCTGCCTCATTGTGGTTTGGAAGTAACCCTACATTCTTTTTTAACCCCTTACCTTCTATCTTAGAATCAGTTTGAAGACAGAAGAGCGGTAAGGGCTGGACAATGGGGGGTTAAGTGACTTGCCCAGGGTCTCACAGCTAGAAGTGTCTGAGGCCAGAGTGGAACCCAGGACCTCTCAATTCACTGAGCAACTCAGGTGCGCCTGACCCTACATTCTTAAAGGCTATGTCAGTTGAGTCAAAGTTTTGGAAGATTCTATATAGCTATATAAAGGCTTTGAGCCTGCCAGTCATCTGAAAGACAACTTGGCTAGGTCAAAGAGATTCATCACTAGACTAAAAGGTGCTTAATTTTTCCTCCAGAGCAACTCTCAAAGACTTTTATAAAGCCATAGAAAAATGACTATTTGTGACCCTGGAGATGGCATCCACACTGATGCACATAGGCTGTTGAAACAGGTTTGCTGAAAGCTGTACAGCTACAAAGTAAGCAGGCATGCGTCTCACTGCTGGGAAAGGTCTCCTCCTCCTCTGTCCTGACAGTTCGGGTAGGGACCAGTGCCTTCCCGAAGTGGAAGAAGCAGGATTTTGCAAACTGTAGTCTTTCTTTGAACTTGCTTGATGTGTGCTGAGCCCTAACTTGTCTCTGTAGCCTGTTTCTTATTAGCAAAGGAATTTAATAGCTTTATTTCCTATGATAACATTTGTAATTATAATCAAGAAATTTATTAAAACTGTAGCGAATTAATGTGAAAAATAGATGGCGGCTTGAGACTGGAAGATTTCCCTAGCTAGGCAAGAAGGAATAACTCAGGCTAAGAAAAAGAAGATGGATGCCAAAGCAAACATGACAATCAGGAAAAAAAATAAAATACATTTCTCATACATAATTTAATATAGATTTGATATTTATAGATTTGATATTAGATAATAATAGTGTTTATTATATATGTACTATGTATATTATGTATAAGGATATATATTTATAATTCCTAATGTACTCACGTGTGTGTGTGTGTGTGTGTGTGTGTGTGTGTGTGTGTAGGTACGTGTGTCTGTATGTGTACATAAGCATAGACAACTATTGAGTATTTAACTGAAAATAAGCCAAAGCTTGTTCAATACGTTGAGTGACCTTTTAGGGCAGCCTCTGTCATCACTGGCTGCTCAGTAAATGTTTACTGACTTCATATTTCCTTGCTTCCAAGTCCAACTTGTCATTATTCCTCAGGCTGTGCTGTAGGAGAACATAAGGAGGCCAGAGAATTCCTCGATAGAGGTGAGATGTGGGGCAGCCACCATTTTATGGAGTCTACTAGATGGTACCAGAAGCTGGTGAGACTCATTACAACTATTCTGTTGAGTTCTCCAAAGTGCCAGAGAAAGGTGCCACCAGGCCTGTTAGGATAATATCCGTATCCCAACACCAAATGAGGGAATGGCTTTGGAGGCACACATTTGAGTTCCACAGAGCCAGAATGGGAGAAATGGGTTCATTGGAGCTAGAAGGGACCTCAGAGGCCATCCTCTCATTTTAAGATGAGGAAATGGAGTTTCCTAAGGTGAAGTGGCTTGCCCAATGTCACATAGAAGGCAACTATCAGAGGTGAGATTTGAAGCCAAGTTCCCTGACTCCAATTTTCACTGTCGCATGCTAATTGCCTTCTGATTTGCAGACTGGGGGATGTTTAACAGGCAGACATTTTCTTAAAATATAGTGAAAAATTCTATACAGAAAGACACCTATGGAAGGGGGTGAAAGTGTTAGTGCATTCTTTTTGTTCTGACACTTTACCTAGGGCTTCACTCTAACAAGTATCTCACCTGTATCCCACCTATTGTATGTAATGGGAATGGTTCTTAGTTTCACATACATGCCTGCTGATTCAGCTCAGAGAAACAAAACATTCCTCCATGTTAACCTGTTTAGTTCTCTTATATACCACGTTCTTTAGTCTGAGACTAGTTGGGGGAAGTCATGCTATCCATTTAGGCCATCGACAGGTGTCATAACACTTTCCCCCTAGTTATTATTCTTGTATGCTTGAGTCATTAGGCTTCTGTCCAAATTTCCAAGGAGCTATAACTGCATAGGAAATGATCTGTGTGGAAGAAGCTCTCTCCTTTAGCTCTGGGGAAGTACAACATATTAAGGCCACAAGAGCAGTCTATGAAAAACTGGAGAGGTCAGTCAGCAGATGAGGTATCCATTTTCCCAACTCCATTTTTTTGCTCCCCCACACCCTATCTTTGCCATCTCAATTAATCGTAATGCTCAAAGACTCCAAAGCCAACAGTTGGGAATGGGAAGACAACATCTAAAGCCCAAAGCAAATTCACGAAGGGGAGAAATTAACGGTAATGTCACTGTCCAACGTGGGAAGTTTAGTTTTCTCCTGTACATAAGAAAATGACAGGAACTTCTATCTCTGAGTATGGTCTTCTTCATGATACTACATCCTAGTTGTTAAACTTACAGCAATGGAATCAGCACAAAGTTTAAAGCCAGAGAGAAGTAGATCTGGAAGAACCCATTTTTTATTAGAAGTGTCCAACTGGTAGCAAATTGTACCCCTAAATTTCATCCCAACAAATCTGGATTAGGTAATGTGTGTGCAGCCCATCTTTCATCTTTTTTGGAACATCTGTGGGCTCACCACTAATATACCTTTTTAGAAAGCAGTTGATGCTGAATAAAGGATAAATAAACAGGTTGGACCATGAATTCCATAACACACAAAAATTAGTCTGAGTTACCTTATATCTGATATGCTTATCCATAGGCCAAAACTAAGAAATCTGAGACAACGTACCTTAATTCCAAAATACTAATGGAATTTCCAGAAGGAAATATTCTTCTTACAAAATTGAAGTCCCCAATATAAACACTGCCATCGGGGCCAGATGCTAAGGCAACTGGAGCAAAAAGTTTATTGTTGTAGGCCAGGCCATTGCAGTTGGTGCAGGCAACACTTCTCTGGTGTCCATTGCCCATGATGGTTGAGATGACAGGAGGCTGCTGGGAAATGAACATGTTTTCTCCATTCCCTTTATGCACAATTCCTAGACACAACAAAAAAAGGAGGGAGATTAGATCATTCATCATGTGATAGTCTTGGTGACTTTCTGTTCTCTTTGACATAATTTGAGTTAGAGAGATCTCTGAGTTCTAGTCCTATTTTATTACTGTTGGAAAGAATGTATAAAGCAAGCTTATGCCCCATCCTCTGCCCTCCTTCAACACAGAGAGCCTATTCAACATGTGGGATGTCTTCTTCTCTTTCCCCTAATATCACAAGAATATCAGTGGGACACTTTGGCTGTCCACTTGTCAATTCCTGTCCTCGCCACATGACCTGGACACGTTCTTTTTCAAACCTTCATTTCCCTGGTGATATCCTTTACATCTGTTCTTTTTGGAATGTCGGACTAAAATATTGCTATGTAGATATTGTCTGTGACTAAGTTTTCATCTCTAGCTGGTTTTCACCTGATACCTAGCACACTGGGTTACCTTCCCTCATCACACAACTTGAGCAGAGGCAGAAAACTCACTTGAATGCTCATCCTAGAAAAATATCATAGGGAGGGTGATTTGCCATTGTTGCTGCAAAAATCTATCTCTCCATCTGTTTATCACCAGGGCATCTGTCTGCATTTTCACAATGTGGACAGGGCCCTCCTTGCATCTTCTATACCTTGGGATTTCACTGTTAGTTCTTCCTATCACCATCAGAGATGACAGAGATACTGACTATATTTATGAAAACATTGGTAACTTTTGGGGCTCTTCTACCTCCAAAGTCTCTAGTTCCAAAGATATCAAGAACCTCAGAGCAGGTGAAATGTCCAAGATGTGGAAATGCACTACAGCATATTAGGCCAGAGTGACTGCCAAGAATTGAGTGAGCACTTAACTCCTGAGTGGTATTATTATCTACTACTCTTCCCCAGCCTCCATTCACTTCAATGGCCCACTAGTACTGTTCTCTCTAAGTACTCTGAGAAATGCTTCCCTCAATTTTCCCAGCACCTGACTCTTGACTCCAGAGTCCCACAATAGAAAGTATTGATTTCTCAGAGACGGTAATCTTGCCTGCCCAAATAAATAGGAGAATAAAACATGCACAGCAATATGGCATCAACATTATAGACCAGAGTCGGAAGCTGCCTTCCAGGAAACTGAAATCCCATTTATTCCTCATCTCTTAGACTTCAGATGCTACTCTTTCTTTTTCTTCCCCCCACTCCCTCCTGGGGGCTTCTTTTGCAAAGGCAGATTCTGCTGGGGGCAGAACTTTTCCCTTCGCTTTGTTAATGAATGTGATTGGGTAGTGTAGCCATTTCTTAGAATTGAGAATTTTTATTTTTTAATTTATTTAATTCAATTAAAATATTTAATTAAGGAAGATGAATAGAACAGTGCTCCGGTGTTCCCAGGGCAACATTTACTTTGAAAATCAACTGTATACTCCAATGAGGACGAGCCATGCCACAACGAATGAAAACAGGGATCACGAGACAATGGTGGCAATGAAAGATGCTCTTCCCATCATTAATAACCGAACCTCCCACCAATGAGACCACAAATGTGGCAACTGCTGTTAAGTTTCAGCAAAACACTGTAGAGCATGGCATTCAAAAATCTTTCCAATGGGGTATTAACATCTATTTTCTCAGGTAGCTTTCATATGCCTGTGCGTGTGTATGTGTGTATTGATACAACAACAGTATACTTAACAATTACCCTCAAAATGACATGTTATTACTTGAGTCCTGGCAATTTGAAAAACTAAAGATGGCCATGCGAAAGCATTCCTCTAAGCCTGCTATTCTAAAACTCCCCTTTTTCATTAGAAAGCCCAGCACTCCATCAAAGAAGAAGAATGATTAAAGGAAATAAAACATAAGGCAATGTACTTTCTGATTACATCTCAACATTTTCTGTCTTGCTTTCATGCAAGGGACTGAAGTGCCAATGTACTGAAATTACCATTCCTGTTTAAAGCTGGAGCAATTGGAGCAGAAATGGGCAAGCCCCTTTTGAATTGCATTGGAAAAAATAGATCATTTTGAAGGTTGTTTTTGTTGTTTTGAGAATCTGTTTAACCTTCCATTATACAACAGTGGGGCAGGCGATCTAGCGACTATGATTTAACACCAGTTCTGCTGCAAGAGGTTGCTTTAGAAATATTGTGTTTATGTTCCTGGGACTCTTGATCAATTACCAGTGCCCCCTTTCCATTTTCTTCTACCATCAATGCTCATTTTGAAAACAGAAGCAAGTGATCCTGAAACTTAGCACACAGTATTTATGGGAAAGGGCACATTTCTGCTATGCTTTGGGCATCACAGAGTCAGCCAAGAAAGCCCATTGGCTCAGGCCTGCTGGAGTCTGGGAGCCGGGCACTGTGTGTTTATTCCTCCAACGTCCATTGCAAAAATTTAAATTAGTTGGGCAACAAGGCAAACACATTGCTAAGCCCTCCTACTTCTTTACTTAGAGCCTGGGAACTTTATAAAGAAGTTTGAAATGAAAATTTCCCTCAGAAGCCAGTGGGTGGTGCTTTATGCTGATTCTAGAGAAGACACCATTTTTCAAACTTATGAATGAGGGCCACAATCCATATTTCTCTCCGGAGATGACTGAGGGGACAGAAAAACAAGCTGGGAGATATGCCAGGGTAATCAACGGAAATACTCGTCCCTGCCCCGTGGCAAAAAATCGCTTGGTTGACAGAAGTTACTGCTTCATTTCTAAGGCTGAGAAGTTCGAGAAGATTGTTTATTCATCTCCTCGAGATGACAATCCTCAATCAGCAAGTGCCCTGGACAGCTTCCTCCTGTTCAGGCATGTTCAGAGCATGCACCAATCATTAACACTCACATGACAGCCAATGTTAGGAAGCGTATGGCAACCAGCAACCTGGCTCTATGACAGGTGAACAGTATTGACTATTAATGCTTTATGACTTCAAAGATCTGAGTTCCTATAAAAGGGATATTTTATTTTGAAAGCTATCCTGTACTGCACAACATGGATATCCAGTGTGTGCTAGCGTGTCCACATGCATGGGTGTGCACATACACATCCCTACTTCCCAATGGAAGTTGATACCATATGTATATGTCTGTGTGTACACAAACACTTCAGGCACAATATTTCAAGCCATTCCTCTACAGCCAACAGCTAATTTCCAGGAAGATACGCTTGCTACAAGTGGGTATGACAAATGGTCTGGAAACGCTACCTACTGGAAACTACATACCGAATATGGGATTTAGAGCCAAAGGAAAATAGAAGAATTGAAGGACAGCAGGCATGGGATCTAATTAAAGTGCCTTTTGAACCAGTCAGACAAAATTGAGAGGAGATAGACTTGTTTTGAATCTGCTATCTGTCTTGGATAGAAAAGAAACAGTTGCCTAAAGAGCAAACTTCTTCCCTTCCTACCTCTACATCCCACTCTCTCCCAGTCTGGTTGGAGAAATCAGAGCAGGAAAATTTGGAGAGCCAAGGCCAGCTGACCTGAGGGGAAAATATCATTGCTTTCCAAATTGCCTTTCCAAAGTAGCTCTTCTGGATTTATCATTCCTACTTAGAAAAGTTTTTGTGGGTGGGATTAGATTAGCAAAGCACTTCAGGAGAGGAGTTTGTGTCCAAGGTCACACCAAAAGGCAATGGCTAAACTGGCATTCTGATGGGCACTTTGACCAGCATGGGGGCTTCGGATGTAACCATAAAATGAACAAATGTGCCTTTCTGAAAAGCTGGCCAATGCAAGGCTTCTGACTTAGGATAAACCCTGAGAAATAACTTGGCACCAATAAATGAAAAACAAATTAACAGTGAATTAGCATGGAAGCAAGTCAGGAGGCCCCCAAACTTTTCTCAATCATTTCCTTCTGTCCTAAACTTTGAAGGTGGAGAATGGTAAACTATAAGAGGATACAGGCCCAGGAGTTCCCAGCTGGAGGTGGGCTTGATTGAGGTCAGTTCCCTCTTTTGTGTTTAATGTCAAGGACAAGCATGTGGAAAAGACAACCCACAGGAGCCAATAAAAGTGGGCAAAAAGAAGTGGTTTCTGAAAATGTCAAACTATTTCCAATCAAAGCAAAAAAACCTAATAATTTGATAAGTGACACCTGCCCTTTCATATTTGTACTATTTAAACTCTAGCTCTACTTTTGACAACAAAAAAGAAAAAGCTGACATTTTCAATGGATGTCGTAGTTATTCAGTTATGAGACCTGGTGGTCTCTGTGATCTTTGTCCAATACACTTTTTGAAATACAAAAACGAACTTTGGACTATTCTTTGAAAAAGGATGAAGAAAAAGGGATGATGATGATGATGGTGATAACAATGACATCTACATAGTTATTTTAAATTGGCAAGATGTAAGGTCAAGGTTGGGTCGTTTTCTTCCATCCTATGGTAACTGGCCTCGGTGGGAAAGGTTCGGCTATGGAAGCACTCTTCCACCTGATCCCTCTGCTAATGGTGCTGCTGATTGCCACCTACTCTTGTTCATGCCTGCCATAAACCTGCCTTCAAGCCATAAGCAGGGTGGTATAGAAGAAGAAAGGGTGATGTTGGAGTTAGAGGACCTGACTTGAATTCTAGTCTTGCCACTTGCTTTTTGTGTGATCTTGAATGAGTCAGTCTCCTCTTCTGAAAACTAGGAGCCCAGATTGTGCCAGATTGCCTCTAAAACTCAAGAGATAGGAGCCTATGAACTCTCTCATAGAGTTACTTTCTGCACCTCTTGATTCAAACCCAATCAAGTTTATTGGTTCTTGGTTTCCCTGACTTCCTTCAAGACTCAGTTTAAATTCCATATTCTTCAAGAAGCCTCTCCTCGTCTCCTCAACTGCTAATGCCTTCTTTTCAGAGGTTACCTTCTTTTTTTTTTAAACTCTTACCTTCCGTGAATCAATATTGATTCCAAGGCAGAAGAGTGGTAAGGGCTAGGCAATCGGGGTCAAGTGACTTGCCCAGGGTCACACAGGTAGGAAGTGTCTGAGGCCAGGTTGAACCTAGGACCTCCTGTCTCTAGGCCTGATTCTCAATCCACTGAGCCACAGCTGCCCCCTTCACAGGTTACCTTCTGTACATATCTTTGTACCTAGCTGGTTATTTAAATATGGCCCCTCATAAGACTGGGAGCTCCTTGATAGTGGGGAGCTTTTGTACTTTTCTTTGAATTCTCTGCACTGAGCATAATTCCTGGAACATATTCAACATGATAACTTTTTATGATTATATTGTATTATAATCTATGCATAAATTTGCCATTTAAATGTGTGTTACCTAGTATTTTGGAAGCTAATTTTGATGAAATTTTGATTGATTCTTTCTTTAGCAAACCACTAAGTGCAAAAAATCTTGAACAAAAATGATCAGGTTTCTATGTGAGAAGGCAGTGGGGAGTGCAGCTTTGGGCGTGTGAAAGTGAAATTTCATAGAGCTGTAAGTGTGAACTTAGAAGTTTGATGAAATTTGGCAAAAATAAGAAAGTTCATAAAACTTTCAGCCCTGAGAATTTTGTTCCTGGTGTCTGGTCAACATGGGGGGGGGGGTGGTGGTCAATTTCAGCATACGAGTCTCTATGTCAGGGATCTTTAAAATTGGAGAGAATTTTATGATGCCAAAGAGCTTGTCTGTGAGAAGGAGTCAGGCTAATCTTTTCAGGTAAAAGAACTTTCGGAAAACCATCATTGTCACAAATCTGGTTACTTAAGAATAAGGCATAGATTAAAAAAGGAGGGAAATTTGGTTTTGCCATTGATTCCAAATGGAGCTATGTCATCATTGCTTGGAATTTGCGTTCATACTAATGGCTTATTGCATATATACTCGATTTCCTTGTTTTTCCTCTGTGGTGGGTTTCTGGATATTAAAAAATGTAGACATCTACAGTTCTAGCTATCTTCTCCCCACCACCAGATCTGGGTGTGGCGAGTTGTAGGGGTGGTGGTGGTGGTGGTGGTGGTGTAGGGACTGAGCATCTTCCCTTTTGAAGTTGTCTCTTGTCTTGGAAAGGGTTGTTGAATGGTGTCATTTCCTTCCTTTGGCTTAGAAATGGTGGTCTCAGAGGACAAGAGAACCTTCCTTTCCCAGAGCTTTTCCCCTTTTTGAGGACTCCACAGCTGAGACTCTTTGGCTCATTTTGGTCAACAAAAAGATCCAAAGCACCGAATAGGAAGAACAGCTCAACCCGTGTTCCCAAGGATAGTTTTGTTGCAAGTTGTAACATCTGTCTCCAGTATTTTATGGGTATTATATGTATATTTTTTTTCTCTCTCATGGCTTGTAGTTTTGTATACTTACCTTCTGTGCCTATGTGTGTATGTATGCATGCAAGACAGAGTGAGAGGAGGGAGGGAGAGAGAGAGAGCAACTTACTGTAAATTTCTCATACATAGATGATTGAGCTAATTCTCATTTTGATCCACAATGATTTCCATATTTTTCTCTGAGCTAAAATTTCCCCATTATGTTCAAGGTATAATATGGATTATGCATGCTTAGTCAATTTAAACTTCTGCTTTCTAAGACTTGTGAGAATGTCAGGTGTTGGGAAGAATCTGCTAGGGGACTATTGCCAACATGAAAAACTTCCAAGTTCAGAAGACTCTTGAAATATGTGTCCATCTGTTTCCATGATAAAATACAGGTTTTCCAGGTAAGATACAGATAAAACTCATGTGGCCAGGCACATCTTTCCAAACTCCCACAGATAATGGCAGCCTAACTTTTGTCTTATCTATATATGAGTTATCCTTTTGTTTCTGTCAGTGCACTAATGCTGTATTTGCTTGTGCAAACTAGGAAAGAACTCTGAGTGGAAGAGCCCAGAATACCTTAATTTACAATCCTCAAAGTGCTTTGTCATCCAGACCCCTCATATAGATTATTATTATTATTAAAACCCTCACTTTCTGTCTTAGAATCAATACTGTGTGTTGGTTCCAAGGCAGAAGAATGGTAAAGGCTAGGCAATGGAGTTCAAATGACTTGCCCAGGGTCACACAGCTAGGAAGTATCTGAGGCCAGATTTGATTCCAGGACCTTCTGTATCAACAGAGCCTGGCTCTGTTTCAACCGAGGACAAAGATGATCTTGATTTTTGGCCTTCTAAGTAGCTTTGCACGTGTAGGTTACTCTTGTTTTTTTTCTCTTTGAACAAACCAGAGTGTTGTCAGCTCTTCTGCTCTGGCTATTTTAAGGTTCACTTTATTTATTTATTTTTATATTTTAATTTAATTTAATTAAAAATTTTGCTTCCCCATGCATGGTTCCATGATTCTTGTTGTAAATTGTATGATGATGTAGCTCTAGGAAACTACTATTGAGACAAGAATCCTTAGATCAAAAGTCATTGACCTTGACCCAATGTAGTGTGTGGGTTCCCTGACTTTGTTCTCATTTCTGATTGGCCTTTGCAGTTTGATCCCCGATTTTGGTAATTGTTCATCCCTTGGACACAAAGTGTTCCCTTTCCCTCATTTGAAGGCCAACATCAAGAGCCCTTTTTGATTTGAACAGATATTCTTTTGGAATTAGAGAAATAAGATCCAAATAACAAAGGGAGACCCTAGAAAAATAAACGATAGGAATTCCAGTGTGTAAGACCACCGTTTTCTTCCTGAGAATTAAGAAATGAGTGCGATAAAGAGGAGGCCTCATAGTCTTACAGTAATAGTTTTGATGAATAAAGAGCAAACACACAGGCCTGCTTTGAAATACAGAGTAGGCTTGTAAAGATATCTGAAGAATGGAACAAAGTTAACAAAGGATAGAAAAACTAAGTAATTTTAAGGACATGTAGCTCAGAAAACATTTGGACTACAGTGAAGCCAGATACTTTGCCCATATTGGAGGAGTGTTTTTTTTTCTTATAAAAAGGAATAAAAAAAGTTGATGCCCCTGGAAGTCTGACTGTTTTTCATACCTGATGATGTAGTAAGCAAAAATCCTTTTTCAAGGACTGAGTGTGAAGCATGTATGCCTCTAAAACACTTTGTAAACCTGGAAGCACAGCATTAATGTCAGATATTATTATAGTTCCTTTATATCCATTTTCCTTCCCTTGATTGAATAATTATTTTATTATTATAGGGTTACAATCCTAGGGGACTCTCCAGATGAATGAGTGTCTGTAACAAGCAGACTTAAGCGAGGAAGTGGTTGTGCCCCATTCAAGGGCACAAAATCAGAGGTAAAGGAAGAATGATTATATAGTTTTGCCTTTGAGGACACCAAGGTAAGAAAATAGAACGGAGTGTATTTCTTGGAAACACTGTGGATCACAAGAACGGGAGCTGGGAGGTGGGGGTGTAGATTTGGCCATCAGACAGCTAGGTCTTACAGCTGATAGAGTGTTGGTCTCAGAGTCACAAAGTCCTGAGTTCAAATCATGCCTCAGCCACTTAGTGTAACCCTGGGCAAGACACCTCTTGCAGCCTCAGTTTCCTTATTTGTAAAATTGGGCTCATAATAACAGCTACCTAAGAAGATGCTTGTAAGAATCAAATGCCATATACTCCATGAAATGTAAACCTTAAAGCATTACGTAAATGCTAGATTTTATATCTAGACTATAATTAAAATGTGAACTTGGAGTAGTTCTACACGTTTGAAACACTGGTGCCAGTATAATACCGAACTGTCACCAGCAGTGATTTTGCTTTCATGCCAAGATCAGCTTCTAGGAATCTGAATGCAAGTGAGAGAATATGTGAACTTTTTGGCATCTCATACTATGGCATGGTTTCAAGGGGATAAATGGTTGAAATACCCCACTTACTATTTTAATGATTTCTACCTGTTTTCAGTTTCATCTATGTTGTATCCTATAATGTGATTTTTTTTTGGCTTTTGATAATTATTTAATCCGCTACATTAATATGTGGTTTGGCTAGCATGATGTGGTATGTTGTATAAAAATGAAATGTGGGTCTAGAAGCTTAAGAAGGGGATAGAAGAACCAGAAGTTGTGGGAAAGTAACCTGGCACAGTGTTGAGCAGGCTAGCTTTGGAGTCAGAGGGCACAGGTCGCAGTCACTGCTATCTTGTGTGCTACCTGTATGGCTTTTGGTTAAGTCAAATCCCCTCTGTTGGCCTCCACACTTCCTTATCTGTAAAATGGGGGGTGGGGCTTCATGACGTATCTTCTGAGGGCCTGTGCAGCTCTTGATAGCTAGGTTCCTTCCTATGTGTGACTTAAAAGTTGAAATGCTATAAACGATGGATGACCTACTGACACACTACAGCTGCAAACCACTTGACCAGTGATGGTGAACCCTTTAGAGACCTAGTGCCCAAACTGCAACCCTCATGCCACATGTGAGCCCTCCGTCTCACCCAAGGTAGGGGAGGGAGGAAACACTCCCATTGGACAGAGGAGTGGGTCATGTGATAAATGTCCTCATGTGCTCATGGAGTGGAGGAAGGGAGTTGCCCCATCTGGCACACATACCATAGGTTTGCCAACACGACACTGGACACTTGACTAACATTGCTGCAGAGATATAATAGTTAACCAACTGCACAATGCTTATAGGTATAGTTTGCTATGCCCTGAAAAATTGTTAAGAGTTGAGGTTACTTTGTAGAGCGAGTCCCACTGAGCTTAGAGATACATATTATTATTGCACTGCCATCTTATTTTGATCTTGCAATTACATTAGATCAGAAACCTGGTAAGGAGATTCATTAAATTGCTGCTAGAAATGATTACTGATGTGATGGGCATATTGCCTATAGAAGGACTCCTGTAAGACATACTAAAATCCTAACCGTGGTCCTGAATGTAACATTTGATCACTAACTCTTTCTCAGCCTAGGAGCAGTGGCAAAAATAGCCCTGGGAAGGTTTTCTAACAATTCTATAGCTTTCTTTCTATCAAAGGGCCAACCTGTACCTGGCTAAACCACAGGGCTGACCATTAAACCCCTTTCGGAGTGTGAAGACATACTATACGAATGCCAATTCAAGAGCCAACCTTCACCTAGGATCAAAATAAAGCAGACTCAGCAAGACAATGGAAGGCGAGTGTTGAATTTTTTGATCTAAACTTGGGACAACACAATTTATGTTACCACAAGAGTACCTAGGACCTTTTCCCGCTTTTCAAGGAAAGTTCCTTTGATCTGTGAAAAAGGTACTTAATTACTCAATAATGCTCTTCTGTGTAGCTAAGTTAACTTGAATAGGTAGAAAAGAAGGCAATGTTTGCAAAGCCCAACTGAAACTGGAAGCAATCTGCTATCACCAAGGAATATGTCGGATATCAGTCTACTAAGGTGATCCAGGAATAAAAGGGCGGGACATTGTAAGCCCCTAACAATAACTTCAACACTTTCAAATTTCCAGAGTTGTCTTTCTTTCCTACCTCTGTGCCTTTCTTTTTACAACTTACTTTCAAAAGCCTCTGGGCAGTTTTCTGGAGGTCATTATTCCAGTTCCCTCCAATCTGAAGACGATTCTTGGCTCTGCCTGAAGAGTTCAGTTTTTGCCAGTGCCAAGCAGTACTGTAGTGACAGGCTACTTTGCCCCAGATAAATGGGGCTGTCATGAATGAGATAGTTAATGGCAATGGGAGCCACTGCAGTATCAATGGAAAATACAAGCTCATCTCTTCTACGCCCCCATCTGGAGATGTGAATTCATGCCACCAAAGGGATAGACTGAGAATTTAGATCACTGGCCCATGACTCATCCTCAGAGTAACACATTCTGTATGGGTCCAATCTATGCTCTACATTTGAGATGGGCTGATTCCTTAAGCTTTGCAATCCTGATTAAGTTTCTGTTTCTCATAAATTAGCTTCTCTCAGCTTTAGGCATTCCTGCCAGAGGCAAAGACAACATGTATAGTACCTCCTAACCAAGTACTTCCCCTCTTTTCAGATAGCCTGCGTAAGGCTTTCATTCCTTCCTAGGGAGGATTTCAACCTCAGAGAGTCCCAAGGTCACCAACTCTAGGCAACTAATCTCAGTCAAACATTTGAGCAATTTTCTACACAGTCCCTGAGTAATGTAAAAACTTCTATGGTGGCGGGGGGCGGGAGGAATGTAGTGGTCCCTAAGTTACTCAGCATTTAAAGATAGTGTTTCTCAATTGCCAGTGATGCATTCCCAGTTATTTAGTTTGGCTTTTTGCCACAGATTTCCATGGCTTATCGTGGCCTGCCATGCCCCCAATAATCAAGAGGCGGTTGGGGAGAATGAAAAGCTATTTGGGCTATGGCTTGGGGCCTCTAATGAACTGCACTCATGACGGACGGGGCTATTGGCTGTCATTTACTCCTCCAATATACCTTGCTTTACTCCATGACACTCCTTTGGCACGCCCTGTTCCTTGCGTTTTTGAACCCATGCATGAATTGCCTCATATGTTATGCTACCACCAAAGCCCTTGACACAAAACAAGTTAATATCAGGTCACCATACTCACCACTTTGTGGATTCAAAATATGATGCTTATTCAAGGTCCAGCCTCCTAGATTAGAAGCATCCATCTCAAACCCCTGTAGAACCACTGTCCTTTTCTCCCAGAGAATGAAGTCAGGACACGTTTCATACTCGTAGCCTACTGACACTACAAAAAAGATGGTTAATGGCATTTTAGCAAATCTTTCCAATTTGCTTTCATTGTTCTATTTTTAAACTAAAAAGCAAGAACTGTTGACACTTAAGATTCCACAGCTGACAATGCATTTGGATTGGGGCAATGACTACGATACAGTAAGATGCAGGTATACCCACACCCATTGTTCCACAGCAAGTAGTGGCTCTCACGTGATCAGTGTTCAGTGAATAAGATGGCCAATATGAGCCATTTGGAAGTTCATATCTATTATACTTATAGGATTCAACTTGATTCTTCTACTCCTGGAATGGAGGAAGTCAGGGAAAAGCAAATTCCAAACTCTGGGTGTGCTGACAAGGAATTTGGCACTTTGCGAACTCAAAGGGGAGCGGAGGGCTAACTCCATGACACTCGCTTACACGTAGCACTAATAAAATTTGCACTTGCCCAAATGAAATCCCCTCCCCTCCCCGAAAATGGATAATTTCAATTTCTTGCATAGAGCTAAACAAAGGGCTCTTATCCAACGTCCTTTTGGCCACCACTCTGGTGAAGTGCAGGTGTTGTGAATTCATCTTGAAACCCTGGTATGCCACCAGATTGGGAAGGGTATAAGCTGGTACCTTGAGTAGCTATGAGAACAGGTAGTGGAATTTGGATAGCTCAAATAGAGAAAGTTGTGCTTTTGATGGCTCCCTTTGGGAAAGCTGCTTTTAGAGCATACCTGCCAAACCTGGAAATTTAGACTCTCCAATTTAGAGCTGCTGGTATCTACTCACTCTAGTATACCCTCAGAGCCAATAGACTCATCACACTTTGTACCAGAAATGGTCTTCTTGCTCCTTGTAGTTTCAAACAGTCCCCAATAGTGCTCCATTATTGTTTTTTTGTGGAGCTACTTTTTCTCAACTGGCAGATCTCCCTAGAGAACCTAGCCCTTCATTTACTCCTCTCTTATGCAAACTGAGCATAAAGGCTGACTCTAATAAGGGCCAGTACAACATGGCTGAGAAGTGAAAAATTCTTCCTGTTTTTTGGCTTCAGACAGCAAGAAGAAAAGAGAGTTGGTTGAATAAAAGTGGGTTGTATGTTGAGGGGGAACTGGTGTGCAGGCAAGACAAAAGAGCTCTAGTATTCAAAGCTCCATTATCAACATGGGGCTTCTTCACAAAGTCGATTATCAAGGGTCCATTTGTAATGTCTAGTTGGCTTCCATAAGGACACTGGTTTCCCTCATCTCCTAAACTGTCCTTCAATCAGTTGTTATATGCTTAGGGAATAGGAACTTGTTTTTATAATAGTTCCAACCAAACAAAATTTAGAAGAGAAAACAATTGGGAAAAACGCAACAGAATGCATTTCATGTCAATAATATTCTCTTTTAATGTCTCCTTGGTAATTCAATGGTTAAGCCATAGAGTGACAAGCTCTAATGCAGAGGCTATGTGTTGTGCATATATAGCCCAAAGACTGATGTAGCTAAATACAGAGAAGCCCAACACTAAAAGGCCTGTCTCCAGGTACTGACTGCTGTTGGTCCATTTAACAAGGTCTTGAGGGGCTAGGATCTATTTCAGTGGAAGGATCACCTTCCTCTGATGATCTTGAGGAAATGACTTTGGCATGGTCCAATCCATTGTGATGTAGAAAGAAGATGAAGATTATTGAACTTTAGGGCAAGGAGGGACCTCAGAGGTGACTTAATCCAATCTTCCACTAAACATAAGAATCCTGTCTCTACAGGGGAAGGGAATAAACACAGTGGCTACTCTGTGCCAGACATTGTGCTAAGCCATATTATCTTATCTAATTCTCTAACACTTTCAGTGACGGGGGAGCTCACTGTCTCCCCTATGGTAATTTGTTCCATTGACAGTTTTTGTTAGAATGTAAATATGTTAGAATTCAGTTAGAATATAAATGTCTCTCTAATTTTTAATGGTATTAATTTTTTTTGAATTTAAACCTTTATTAATAATCATTTTTAACATGGTTACATGATTCATGCTCCTACTTTCCCCTTCA
>NC_058136.1:9033085-9072339 GCF_016433145.1 Gracilinanus agilis | reverse complement strand
CTCAAAAAATTTTTTAAAAACATAATTTTAGTCCACCTGCTTCCACTACACCTGCACTACAATAGCATTAGAAACAGAAAAAAAATCTTCTATTTATTGCACACAGTAAGGAAGATTTCTGCCTTTGTGGTTTTAAAATAACATTCAAAAGGAAAGGCAACTGGTTGAAGTTGGAAGTGTGGGTTTCACAATTAAAAATCTACAACCCATTAGAATAGAAAACCCTTTTAAGTCAAAAATAAACATGCAATATTTGGGAAATTGATATCTAAAGTTGAACACTTCTTATCCCAACTTGAGTCCTGTGCCCTTAGGTCAGTGGCAAGTGACAGTATTTTGCCTGTGGATGCTGTGTTAGAGGTGCTAATTGGCTCCATTTCAGATACCCTAGGTTTCCTCTCAAAGCCCACATGCATTTAAAAGGATAATTCCAAGGGTGATCAGTTTTATAGAGTGGATCTGACATTTGGAATTTTTTCTCAAACCTTTGAAAACTAACTTTGTTCTTCAGCTAGCTCCATTCTAGCTGCAAAGTCCCTTGAGGCAGCTTGACAATACGTTCTGAGTGTCCTTTTCTACTCAGCAAAATTCCCCTCCTTTACAAAAATGAGAAAGATAATAATTATATACTTTCCTTTTACAAAAAAAGACAAAAATTTCTTGTCTCTTTGAAGATGATACTTTGCCCCCTTCATGATGTCCAAATTTTACACCATCACTTAGAGTTTTTCTGACAAGGGTTATGGTAGACCCTTGAATGAAAAAATGAGCTTTATTACTAAATATTACCTTTGTCCAATTTTTAATAGTCTACACTCTTTGTATTGCCTTTCCCATACAATGTTTTTCTTCCTAGAAATAGTTAGTAGTTGTTGGAGGTTTTTTTAAACCCATACCTTCTACCTTACAATGAATACTAAATATCACTTCCAGAACAGAACAATGGTAAGAGCTTCACAATTGGGTCAAGTGACTTGTCCCCTCTTCCCTCCCATACCCCCCCACCCCCGTCACAGAAGTAGGAATTGTCTGAGGTCAGATATAAACCCAAGACTTCCTGTCTCCAAGTCCCGGCTCGCTATCCACTGAGCCACCTACTTGTCCCAATTATTGGGGTTTTTTATGTCTGATATTCTCTCTGTTCTTCCAACTTTATGAAGTTATGTCAGACTGAAGAATAATGGACACTTAAACCTGCTAAACCCCTCTTAGATCTTTGCTTATTTTCTGTGGATTAATTAAGCTGTTGTACAGCAAGAGTTTGTTAGTTCTCGTCATTGTTCTTCATTTTCTACTACACTTTCCTTTGTATTTTAGTGCAAATGATCCATTTCGTTCTGGACTTGAATGAGCCTTGAAATGCCTGCAATACCACATGCCACCAGCATTCGATATATTTAAAAGTCTTCCAAATGTCGTGGCTTCATGAACTATGACAACTTCTGCAGTTTGCTTTGGAGTAATAGCCATTCTTTAAAATTATAGAATTAAAGATCCAAAGGAGTAAGGCAACATTCTTGGGTATGAAGTTAAAAAGACAGAACAAAGTAAAAAGGTGGGAAAACGTAGAAGGTCAGATGTTCCGAGTCAGCCAAGTGTCAATAGGAGCACACATGTCTGACTGCTGCAATCACAAAATGGAACCAGATCAACTTATAATGTGTCGAGTGTCTTCGGACTCCACTGTATTACTTTGTTTTAGGCAAAGAAATTATCCCATGGGGGCAGCTGGGTGGCTCAGTGGATTGAGAGCCAGATCTAGAGAAAGGAGGTCCTGGGTTCAGATCTAACCTCATTCACTTCTGTGGGACCCTGGGCAAGTCACTTAAGCCCCATTGCCTAGCCCTTACCACTCTTCTGCCTTGGAACCAATACGTGCTATTGATTCTAAGATGGAAGATGAGAGTTTAAAAAAAATAAAGAAATGATCCCATAATTCTCCAGGTCAACAGGCTCAACTTCCCATATGCCTAATGCCTTAATCTCCCTCTTTCACTAGCTCACCCCTGAGGTAGAGGCAGCCCTACCCTGAGAGGTAAATCACTGGTGTAAGTGAATACTATGATATTGCCTGGAAAATGAGTTATTGTTCAGGTCTGTTTCTCTTCTTAAAAACTGTATGCCTGCCTCCTCGAGGTGTGTTGGGAGGAGGTGTCCCTTTCCTCTTGGAACCCTGAGGAGTGGAAAGCACTCAGAGTGGAAAGTTTTGCTGTGTCCCCAAGAGAAAAATATTACAAAATTGCTTTGAATTCTAAATGCTTATATTCTATGAACCTTGACTATTCAAAATGAAAATTCTTCTCTCCTCTGCCTCAGTAATTGGCAGATCCCTCCAAAAAAGAGGGGGAAGAAAAGAGAGATGAAGTAGGAGAGGGAAAAATGGCCAGTAAAGACAAATAATCCTCCCATTGGACATTTTATGTTTCCTGTGTATATACTGAGCAAGTTCCCATCAAAGTAAAATGGTCTCAAAATGAACTTTCCAAATAGGAAAATCTGGTGGCTAAATTAGTGAACTTTGTCTCCTCAAAATAAGAAGATATATTACAGTCTCATTTATAAAACTCTAGAGATACTTCTTTTATGTCTATTTTCCTGGTTTCTTTCCTAATTTTATACATTAGAAAAAACAACTGCCACAGAAATCTGTGATTGCCTTTGTGCTGGTAAGTATTAAAGTATACTCCAGAGTAACTATGTAATAGTGACAAAGAGCTCTCTGCAGGTTCTGTCGATAATTAAAAACTTTGGGCCATTTCATCTCACTTTCCTCAGTATATATTTACTTAAGTAGTTTCAGAAAAGCAAAAAGAAGAGGCATAAAAGACAAAGCCTTCTATTGTGGATTTCGTAGATCCACCACTAGGGCTCCAGAGATTCTCTGGACAATGTCCCTCCTTTTAGAATAGATGCTATGTTCTTACTAAAAGATCCACAGTGTTGTTTTACTCTTTTATTATTTTTTAACAATATTTCAATGAAATATTTATGACCAAAAAAGGAAAAATAATGCCTACAGCTTGTCTATAAAGACAATATGCTTTAAATATTATATAGAGAGGATATATGATATATATATATATATATGAATGGATCTGAAATGCTTCATTTTTAATCACAAAATAGCTCTGAGGAAAACAGAAGATAGATGGATTCCATTCTATCTCTTTCCTTAAGATCACAAATTTAAAACTGGAAGCAATTTTACAATTCATCTAGTCTAACCCCTTTTACATATGGGGAAACTGAGGCCCACTAAGATTAAGTGTTAACTCTAGATCACACCAAGAGTAAGTAGCAAAACCAGCATTCTAACTTCTTCTGTACCCAAATATAGGATTCTTTTCACTGTACTGCATAGGGATACCTCCTATGTTTTAGGGAATTCTTTATTCTCTTTGAGTTTACACTTGTGGAAGGAAATCCTTTATTCTCTTTGCCCCTAGTTGGAGCTAACACTTTATTTAACACTAATTTAAGTACCTCACTAGATTGTGAAGACAGGATTAACTCTCCTTTGTCCACCTTTTGATTGAATCAACACAAGCTTGAACAAGGTAGAGGAGCTCAGAAACACTTAGTGAATTCACACCCTCAGAAACTCAATCAGCCAGGAATCTGTGAACCCTTTTGATGAGTATTCACCCCTCCAGAAGGTGAGAACTGGTTCCCTCTAGCACTTGGGCAGTGCTAGACAAGAAGCCACTATAAAAGGCCCTGAATTTCTGGAGCTAAGGAAGTTGACTCCAAGAAGGAAGTCGGCTTCAAGAAGGAATTGGACTTCAAGAGGGAAGTCAGCTTCAAGAAGATCGGCTCAAGGAAAAAAGTCAGCCTCAGGAGTCACCTTCAGCTCAAGTCATTGTCTTGACCTGCCTCTTGGAGGGAACTTGAGTGAGTGGATAGCTGGCTTTCCCTTTCTGTCTTCTGGAGAGAATTTAATTCCGGTGGAAGGTCAACAAGTCCTGGCTGAGTCTTGTTAGATAGGCTAATGTCTTCTCTACCCTTTTGTATTTCTCTGCTTTCACTCTTTCCACCTTTTTTGTAAATAAAAGCTATTAAAGGTCATTTCAGCTTTGAGCAATAATACTTTAAATTGGCAACTACCATGTTATTTATAATTTTCATATATTTTAGTCAACCATTAAAAAGGATTAAAGCTTTGGTCATCACCTATGTTTGTGAACATCAGGGAAGTCACCAATATTTAATAAACAAGTTCATTAGGTAGCTGCAATGTAGAGTGGGCTTCAAAAAAGAAGATTTATTTCACTGTCCAACTAAGGAACCTAAAAACCAAATCAGAATTTGACAGAAATTTTGTTCAGCAGCAAACAATGCAATCCAATGAAAAGAGAATTTGAGTGACCTGGAAGTCAGCTTGAATTTGTTCCAATTCCAAAGACTAGCTATGTGGGGAGCAGGGGAAGAGAGAAGGCAAGGCAGACAGACAGAGATGGGGTGGGGGCAGTGACATGGATAGACAGACACACAGGAGGAAAGGGGAGAGGGAGAGAAAGAAGTATCAGTCCTACCAATTTTAAGGACGAAAAAAAAGATGGTGAACATGATAAAGTACTTGTACCCAAGGACTTCTGTCACACGTCAGTTCCATTGCTGTCTCCCTTTAGTCATCCAATATGAGACTGTGGGCCACATTCCCAGTATATTCAGGGCATCCCATATTATAATGTAATTTGGAAATATGCAACAAAATATAAATAATAAATATTTCATTAAAGAGAATAACAGCAATGAGACATTACAAAATTTGTGGGATGCCAATTCCACATTGAGGATCCAAAATGACCCAACTTCATAATATGTACAAGGCATGAAATAATAGATTTTGCCACTCTGTCACAGGTTTAGTACCCTGAAGTACAAAATATCAATTTCATTTCCCATTTTGGAGCATAAACCTTATGTCTCGAGTACATTCCTTTGCCCTCTTTAAGCACTACAAACCTTAGTTGCTTTCCAAGGTCATTTTCATGCCTTGAGTTTCCACTATTAGTCATTCCTCTGAGTTATGATTAATCTATTAGTATGTTTCTTGGAAGGGGCAACCCACTAAACATTTGGTAATAATTAAGATATTAGTGGAGAACAGATTTCTCAAGGGAGATAGACAGGTAAGTTTTGATAAGGTGGCTAAGATGATTGGTCAGAAATCAGGACAGGAGCTTTAGAAGACAAAATAGGACAGTAACAGAAAGAAATTCTGTCTACTCTGTTTTGGATAAAGACTTTAACAGAGTCTATATACTCCAGAATGAGGTAAAGATTTGGAAATTATCAGGCTAATCAATAGTTCAATAATTCAAACCTCACCCTATAAATACACACACACACACACACACACACTCCAATTCTCAAAAAAAAAAAAGTTTTCTACAAATATTTTTCTAATAACCTGGGACCTGGAAGTGAAGTCCTGGGTTTACGTGAACCAGATTCAATTTTGGAGACTTCTTTGACTTACTCATCCATCCAGAGTATTCCTTTTGGGCACAAGTGAATATGACTCAGATCTAGGTTCCCAAGGAAAAAACAAGAAGTTATTAAATCTCATACAAATAGTCCAGTCAACATCAAATAATCACTACAACCTGAAAAAAAAGACAAAGAATTTGCAATTGAGACACTAAATAGGAAAAAAATCCTTTGTCAGCCTCCTTGGGATCTATATAACCTTTTAGATAAAATTAATATCCTTGGATTGAGGCCCCACACTCACAATGGGAAAAGACTTGGATCTCTATGGAATCGAGCAGCCTTTCCCTCCTGTGATCCTCAAATTTCAGAATCTTCCACAATCTTAGTACTACTGTAGTATTGAGTGCCTAACCCTAGGGAAAAGCAATTTAGGTTGCTACAGAATTAACCCAGAGGAGCAGAGTCCATTTAACTCATAGTATCAATGAAGGGACACATTTTCTTTTGTTCTTCCATACAGTAACATTAAATCCAATTCAGACTCAGTCCAAGAACATATCAAGGTTTATGAATTCCTATCCTTGATGCAAAAACTTGGCATATCACAACAATTATTCCAGGAGTTAAGGGACTCTCATTACATATGAGAGTCTGTTATTGTCATGGAAGTGTTGTTCCATGATTGTCCAACTGCCTTCTATTGGTCTGAAAACCCAGCCAAATTATCCTGTTTATTCGTATGTTCCTAAATCAATCATTCTGAATGTGTTATCAATGAAGCAATATGAAGCAAGGAGTTTAATCTTGTCTAGGAAATGTCATCAGGGCCAAAGACTTCATCAGTCCATTGTAATTATATACATCCAATCCCTTCTGTGTAACATAGATCTTTAGTTCAGGTGATATGGGCATTGTACAGAGATGGCATGGACACTGTACCCCTTCACTCAGGCAAACTGTAAACAGTGAAATTCCCTCGCTCCTTTCTGTCCTTGTGACTCTAAGCCAAGAACATCTGAGAGTATCTATAAGACCCTGAGATTACTATCATCCTTGGATGTCCTTTAGGTTGAGATGGACAAAGAGATGCACCTCCAGGCTACACCTTGATAGCATTGGGCTATTCCTCAGGCATCATCTGTTCCCTAAACTATGAGGGTCTCAAGGCAGACCCTGCATCCCACCAAATATCTAAGTGCTTACCACTCTAGAGTCACATCCACACTGTGACACAACTGTGACAAAAGTACTCACTGTTGTAAAGGGTATAAAAACCCCTGAACTGAAGCATTCTGGGAGCAACCCCTAGGGTTGTTCCACTCATGCTGTAACTGGGGGAGACAGCTTTTCCACCCATGCTGTTCCCCCCAAGGAACAGCTCCCCATCTAGCTGTTCCACACCATGCTATTCCACCTTGTTATTCTCCTGACCATTCTCAATATCACTTTCCAAATTAATAAATTTCTCTTTTTTACTTTTAAGCTAAGTTTGGAGTCTTTCATTCTTGCAAAAGGTATCCTTCCCGAGCCCAGGGGTTCACCATTGTAACCCACTATGTGAGGGGGTTCTGCACCCCATAACACAGGCACTCACCTCTCTCCAAAACTATTGAAGCGGCCTCCTGGGTGGCTGCAGGAGAAGTAGAGTAACCAATTATAATGTCAATTTTTGAAAAACTATTGTAACTTTTTTTTAATGTAGAAGAAAACAGAATTGGGGGGAGGCGGGGCGGCTGAGTAGCTCAGTGGATTGAAAGCCAGGCCTAGAGACAGGAGGTCCTAATTTCAAATCTGATCTCAGACACTTCCTCAGACCCTAGGCAAGTCACTTAACCCCATTGCCTAGCCCTTACTGCTCACACAGTATTGATTCTAAGACAGAAGGTAAGGTTTAAAAAGTCTAAAAGTTTAAAAGTATTTTAAAAAGTTTAAAAAAGGTAAGGTAAAAAAAATGAATGTAGAGATAATCTAGACAGTTTTGAAAGCGACATTGATAGCCACGCTTTTTGTGGTGGCAAAAAACTGGAAAACGAGAGGATGCCCTTCAATTGGGGAATGGCTGAACAAATTGTGGTAGCTGATGGTGATGGAATACTATTGTGCTCAAAGGAATAATAAACTGGAGGAATTCCATGTGAACTGGAAAGACCTCCAGGAATTGATGCAGAGTGAAAGGAGCAGAGCCAGAAGAACTTTGTACACAGAGACCAATACACTGTGGTAAAATCAAATGTAATGGACTTCTGTACTAGCAGCAATGCAATGATCCAGGACAATTCTGAGGGATTTATGGAAAAGAATGCTACCCACATTCAGAGGAAGAACTGCAGGAGTGGAAACACAGAAGAAAAACATATGATTGATCACATGGGTTGATACAGACATGATTGGGGATGTAGACTCAAACCGACCACACCAATGCAACTATCAATAATATGGAAATAGGTCTTGATCGATGACACATGTTAAAACCAGTGGAAATGTGTGTTGGATATGAAAGGGGTGAAGGGGAAAGTAAAAACAGGAATCATGTAACCATAGAAAATTTTTCAAAAAAATAAAATATTTAAATCTAAAAAAAAATAAATGAAAGCAACACTGATAAATATACTTTAAAAAAACAAGCGGTGTGAAATGGAGATTCATGGCTTCATAAGAAGTCTTTTTTGTTTTCTACTGAGTATGGTAATGCTCTCACTTTGGTGTTTAAAACATCCATTAAGAAAATAACATCTGAACTCCTCTGGCTTTTAAAGGCTTTCAGAGCTAAGCCCCAACCTCTCCAGCCTCGTTATATATTATTTCCCTTTCCATAATAGCAATTTTTTTCAGAACTATTGGAATAATTAACAGCTTTACCCACAGTGCATTATATACTTACCTTTCTAGTCTACTGAATCAACTACCACTTGCCCAGTCTGTCTACATAGCCAAAATACCATCAAAATGTATCAAGAGCTATCTATCCCTGGAAGTAAGCAAAGTAGGCGGCTACTTAATCTGAGAATCTCTACAAGCCTTCATTGCCTTAAGCTATTGGATATATATGCACGTATTAACTGTATTTCTTTTATTAGTGATTTATAGGATTTTTTCATATGACTGGAGTTTTGAGACAGATCTGCCTAGCTTGGCCAGGATGGAAGTGCAGCCTTGCCTACCCTGATCTGAATACTGATCCACCCAGCTCTAAGGGGCTTATTTTCCAGACCTCTTTATGCATCCTGGTAGACCTCTGCTCCTGGGGACTGAACCTATTGCTGTCAGACTTACTATGGACATCCGATGGACTTTAGCCCTACTCCATTCCTAGGACGGCTTAAAATGACTACAAATATGAACAAGTATTTTTTTTTGGACATGCCTAATGTAGGAATTTGTTTTGTTTGGCTATACATATTTGGAACAATTTCTATTTTTCTTTATTTCTCACTGGTAATGGGACTGGGGAAAGAAAAGAGAAGAGAATGAGGAGCTAAAAATCAAATTGAATTTTTTTTTAATTTGAGAAATGAGTTTCAGAGTCCATAGTCACACAGCTAGCAAGAGTCAGGGTCTTCCTGCCTCTAAGTGCAGCACTTTATTCACTAAACTATACTATGCCCTATGATATTCCCTTCCTGTTGCTCTTTTTACTACCTTTGGTGCTTGATATTTGAAGAATCATCGCTTTCCTTCCAATTTTGTGTTCTGATAGCACATCATTGCAGCTCCACCATCATCTGTATGAACTCAGGCAAGTCCTTTATGGACCATAGTTTCTTCTGTCATCTGATAAGTGAGACTATATAACCTCTGCAGTCCCTTTTAGCTCTAGATCTAGGCTTCTATGTGTGACCTTGGCCAAGTCATTTCCCCTCCCTAAATTTCAATTTCCTCTTTGGTAGAAAGAGGGGACTGACATAGATGGTCTTAGATACCTTATAGAGTAATGATTTGATGCTCCTATTATAACCTTGGGCCCTAGGATAACTGATCATTTTATTTCCTCTCAGCTGTGATTTTTCTTTTAGCAATTTGACTTCTCTCTTGGTCCAAGTTAGAGCATTGATTCTGGTTATTAAAAAAAATCTTTTCATTGTCATTCCTATAGCATTTTTGTTTTAAATGTTATCTATTTCTCCTTAAATTTTAAAGCTTTCTTCTTTGGGGGGGATTGCTAATTTGTTGGGGTGATTTCAAGTTTTTTAAATAATATACTCAGTTTGTTAACTTCCTATTTTGCTAATGCAGTACACATTATCAGAGAAAAATTTTTCCTCCTAGGACTGTTTTAATTACATCCTCTCAGTTTTTATACTTTCCCATTGTTATTCCTTTTTTAACATTTATTGTTTCTATGATTTGTTCTATATCTACTCAAAAATTCATTCAAGATATTATTTAGTCTCCATTTAGATCTTTGTCTTTTGCTTACACTCCCTATCTTAATTGCTACTTTGTGTTATTGTCTGTGATGATGTTGAACATTCATTTCTATCTTTTCATATTTTTTATGATTTCTTTTTTCCAGGATATAATAACCAATTTTTGAAAAGTTTTCATTTGATCCTACAAAATATCTTCTTTACTACTCCCATTTAGAAGATAAAATAAGCATTTCAAATTAATTCTTTAAAATAATTTGTTAAGTTTTATGTTTTCCTTTTGGTTTTTCTTATCAATTCATCTAGCTCTAAAAGACAAACTCTCTGACCATTATTTCTGTTACTATTTGCCTTGTTTATAATTCAGTGAGCTTATTTATGTGTTTAGGCACTATGCCGTTTGGTTCAGACATACTTAATGATCATGTTTCATTGTCTAAGATGGCACCTAAATTTCTGTATTTCTCTCTTGACCATGTGAATTTTTTCCTTAACTAAAATTCCAATTCCAATTCCTGTTTTTTTTTGGAATCACTTGATATACATTTTGTTCTAGCCCCTCATTTTCATTCTGTCTATGAATTCATTTTTGAATGTTGAGGGAATTCAGCATATTATTAGGTTTTGTATTCTTATCCACTTGGCTATTTGTTTTTGTTTTGTTGGGAAGTCTAAACCACTCACATTAAGCTTATGAATATAAGGTTCATCTTTTCTTCCATTTAATTCTTTTGTATTGGTTTTCACCTCTACCCCAGCCATTTTTTTTGAGACTTAAGTCAGCTCCTAGCTTCAATATTGTTAATTTGTGGCTATTCTTTTCCTGAGACTTGTTCATTTGTTCTGTGTCCCCTTTTATTCTTTTTTTCTTCTAGATAAACAATAACAATATTTCACATGGGCAACTATAGTGAAATTTAGGGCGAGTCCCCATTGAATGAACATGGTACCAAAATTCTGTGATGGTTATAACAACCTCCTTAGGGTCCCCCCACCTCAAAAACCTATAACAAAAACAACCACATTCATAGAGCACTTTCCTCACACACCTCCTGGGAGATCAAACAGAAGCTCAACTAACTGCTTTGGACAGATGAGGCACAGGGAGAGGTAATTATTTACTCACTCCTCTCAAAGGGACTAAATGGCCTACGATTAGGACTCTAAACACAGGACTTCAGGCTCCATGGTCAATGGACTTCAAACAAGCTGTAGAACAACCAGTTCATTTGAACCCAGTTGCTGGGTTAGCTTTAGTCATATACCAAACAGAACAGCTTTATCCTAAACTCCACTCTAGAGTTACACCACAATAACTCCTTCAGGAGCTAGGATACAAGCAGGACAGTAATCGTTATCCAAACAATTCACAAGACTTTCCTCTACTAGGCAAAAAAAGAAGCATGCTATGAAAAACAAAACAAAACCAGGAAGTTCTTATTAAAATTCATTGCAATATTTGCAATCCCTTCAACAGGATCAATTTGAAGAATTCTACTTAGAGAATCCCTTTAGTTAATATCCCTATGAATACTGAACCAGTTTCTCTAAGAGTATGATTATTTGCTCATGAGCTAGGCCATAGTCTGGGGAAGACAGAGGAGCTTTGTAAGAAGAAGCAGAGGGTCCAACCATTCTGATGGGCAATTTGGAATTATGTCCAAAGGGCTTTAAAAGACTGCCTGCCCTTCGAACCAGCCATACCACTGCTGGTTTGCACCCCAAAGAGATAATAGGGGGAAAGACTGTACAAAAATATTTATAGCTGCACTCTTTGTGGTGGCCAAAAACTGGAAAACGAAGGGTTGTTCCTCAACTGGAGAATGGCTGAACAAATTGTAGTATCTGTTGGTGATGGAATACTACTATTGTGCTAAAAGGAATAGTGAACTGGAGGAATTCCACGTGAACTAGAACGACCTCCAGGAACTGATGCAGAGTGAAAGGAGCAGAACCAGGAGACAATTGTGCACAGAGACTGATACACTGTGGCATGATCAAACATAATGAACTTCTCTACTAACAGCAATGCAATGACCCAGGACAATTCTGAGGGATTTATGAGAAGAACACTATCCACATTCAGAGAAAGACCTGTAGGGGCAGAAACACAGAAGAAAAATATACGATTGATCATGTAGTTCAATGGGGATATGATTAGGGTTCTGATGTTAAAAGATCACTCTACTAAAAATTAAAATAATAAATAAAACATAGAAATAGGTTTTGAACAATGATACATATATAACCCAGTGAAACTGCTTGTCAGCTCCAGAAGAGGGAAGGGAAGAAGGGGGGGGAGGGGAATCATGAATCATGTAACCATGGAAAAATATTCTGAATTTGAAAAAAATTTAAAAAAAGAAGAGGAAGAGATCTTGTGGTTTCCCTCAAGCCATGGACCTAATAAGAAGGCCAACAATGGTCAACTCACCTGGCTTATGGGTCATGTGACCCACATACATGAAAGAATTCTGCCACCACCACTACCCTAGACTCAAAGCCTTGTGGTATGCTGGTAAATGTGTAAAAAACAGTTCTCTGAAAAGATGACTAATTTTTAACATTAATCTGGATTATTATTTTCTCTATTACTTTCTTAAGCTTAAACAATCAATAGAATAATAAATCGAGCCTGGATATGTACCATTTGCCAGTTTTCAAATTTTAAATGTTCACATTGAAAATTTAACAATCTATAGGCTCTATTAGCTGGCTCCAGCACACCACTGTGTGGGAGGGCTGAGACCATGGCAGTTAAGTGCCACAGTGCTTCAAATTCAAATCCAACCTCAGACACTTACTGACTGTGACACTGGACATTTGTCACTTTACCTCTTTTGCCTGATTTTCCTCATCTGTAAAATAAGCTGGAGAAGGAAATGGCAAACAGCTCCATTATCTTTACCAAGAAAACCCCAAATAGGATCACAAAGCACTTTATAAATACATGTTGGCTAACATTAGCTAGCATCATCATGAAGCAGTGAGATGGCAGAATAGAAAACACACTAGACCTGCAGTTAGGAAAAAATTAATTCAAATCCTGCCTCAGATGCTTAATAGGAGTTTGATGTTGGGCATATCTTCTGTCTGCTTCAATTCCCTGACCTATAATCAAGGAATAATAATAGTACCTACCTCCCAGAGTAGTTGTTAGGATAAAAGAGAAAAGTATAATGTACACAAATGTTAGTTGCTGTCATTATTATTATTATTATTACTATTACTATAAATATACTATAGGTATATTTGAGTGGTAGTCATTTCATATAAATAGTGTTAGCCCTAGTGTGACCGAGATAGATATCTGTTCTGGGATCTGACTCATCACTCCAATGGAGACTGTAGTTTCCATTTTTGTGAAGAGTAGGAAGAGGAACAGACCAGCCCCAGCTTAGAAGGGGCATGGTAGACAGAATCAAGAGTTCCTTCTCTCTCCAGTCAACAAAAGTACTATCAGGCTGGAATTCTATTAAAGTATCACTAGAGTAAATACACTCTAGGTTCAGAATAAAAGATGCTTGTCTCAATTACTGTCAAGGGAAGGGTAACACTATCAGCAGCTTACCTCCCTTCCACCATGTTGGTTATACAAAATACCATTGGTATGAATTTTTTTATCAAAGTAAACAATAAAAAGGAATAAGAAAACACTGTCCAGATTAAAGTAGATAAATATACAAGTGAGTTCTTCAGCTAGCATTGAGATAAGTCTGCCACTCCAGAAAGGAGAAACAGAATGAATGATCTGATGTAAGTCTCATAAGAGACTTACCCTTTTCTGTGGCTTCAGATACTGGAAATCAAGGGATAAAGTGATGATCTGTTTCCCTATTCATCTAAAGCTCCAGAAAGATCTCTAGTTCGACATTCACAAGGTCATGGCTGCCTCTCTCCAATCCTTCCATAAAGGGGGTATGCTGCCCCCACTTTGAAGGTACTCAGTATCATCCTTAAGGAGCTCTCATCTAATCAAGTCATATGTGGCATACACAGTACCACAGGGCTGTCCATCAGGAAGCCACCCTAGGCTTAGGCAGAAGCGGGGCAATCATCTCAATCAGAATCAATTATCTAGAGCAGAAAAGACCCTTCCATAATGTCTAGTCCACATTCCTCAAATTTTAAATGAGGAAGTTGAGGTGAAATGATTTCTCCAAGGTAACAAAAGTAGCGAGGGGAAAACTTGGGCTTGGAAAAAGCATTTATTGACTCCAAATACAGAGTTCTTTTTTTACTGTCCAAAGCTAATTCTCAATAATGTGTTGAACTGAATTCAATTGAGTCCTAATGAAAGGAAGAGGATGCCAAACATCACTGAGGATGTTCAAGCAGAGACCTAGTCCCAATGTTCAGGAAGGAGCCCTAGATGTAAACTTTCATGCAAACATGAAGTTAAATCTGCCAAGACTTATTGAAAAAATTTCTCAAGTACAGATAAGAGGAAGACCTCTACTCCTTAGCAGTGTTGAAATGAAATGATTATTTCCCTTCAGACTCCCAGCTCTACCGGTGACCAGCCGTGTAATCCTGGGCAAGTCCATTCCTTTCTGTGGGTTTCACTTCCCTCCTTGTGGAAACTGAGGGGGTTGGATTAGATGAGCTCTAAGGGAACTTCCAGCTCTACTTACTAATCAATGATTTTTTTAAACCCTTACTTTCTATCTTACTTTCTATATTGTATACCTCTTCCAATGAGAGAGAGTGATAAGGGCTAGACATTAGAGATTAAGTGATTTGCCCAGGATCAAAGAGTTGGGAAGTATGAGATCACATTTGAACCCAGGACTTCCTATATCTAGGTCTGCCACACCCACACTTTTAAAGTTTCCAGCAAAACCGAGAGACACAAAGCCATCATTTTCAAGACATGAATCAACTCAAATGGATTCCATATATTGTCTCAAAATCACGATGGCCCTCCTTCCCAACTGAGCTTTCTTTTCATATACTATTCAACTTTTGTACTAAATTTGAGCTTAGTCAGATTAATGCAATCAACCTGTACCAATGCCAGAACTTTTCTTTTTTGAATGAGGCTTCCAACCCTTTTGATTTTCAGGATCTTTATGGATACTCGGCAACCAGTAACATCTTGCCACATGGAAGAGGCAAGCTAAGGGGGGTCTGAAGGAGAGGCCCAAGAAGAAGGCATAGTTACCATGTTTCAGGTAGCAATGGCAGCCTTCTCATGGGGGTGGAGTAAGGCACCCTTACACCTTATGCATATCCTTTTTTTTTCAAGCCAGGGACAATCCAATTGCCTCAATTAATCAGTCTGAGAAACCACATTAGATAGCTAGTAAATTTTTGACATGATTTGCAGTAAGTTCATTTACTTTCAATTTTAGTATGACCCATTACAAGGCCTTTAAACAATACCCAGAGATAAGCATTGTTGATAAAGGAAGGAAAAAAACATTTCAAAGTTCATCATATTAGTGTGTAGCTAATGCGTGTGCAGATTTAATCTGGTAATTCGAAGAGAAAAAAAAGATACAAGAACGGTAAATCTGCACTCGGTGCTGAGTCCTAAGGACTGGTTTTACTACACCTTCAATAAAATGTGCACCGTTCACTGCAGAAGCTAAGCTTTCGCCCTTGGTACTGAAAAGATAACAGTCCTACCACACAAAACACACATATACTCTAAAACAGAGCTCAAGGTCACTTCAAGGCCTAAGAACAAATTTTGTGGCAGTGGTGGAGTTTTTTAATCTCCTACAAACATTAGGGAAACTATTACACAACCTAGCCCAACTGTTGGCCCAGATTGTCTAGGGAAGAATAACTGGGATGGCAAAGAGCTTAGCGTTCCTGTATTTTAAGCTCACCTCAAATAGATTTAGGATCTCATTGATTCTCATGTTCCTTCCATTGATGCAAGTCATAGTCCATGGATGCAAATTGTGTCTATTTCCTCCTATAAATTTGATATAGAGATTTGACCTAATGTGCTGGGGTCCCTCCTTACTGCTGATATCATAAAGATAACAATGGAGGAGCAGCTAAGAGACTCAGTGGATCAGAGAACCAGGTCTGGAGACAGGAGGTTCTGGGTTCAAATCTGACCTCAGACACTTCCCAGCTNGGGATGGCAAAGAGCTTAGCGTTCCTGTATTTTAAGCTCACCTCAAATAGATTTAGGATCTCATTGATTCTCATGTTCCTTCCATTGATGCAAGTCATAGTCCATGGATGCAAATTGTGTCTATTTCCTCCTATAAATTTGATATAGAGATTTGACCTAATGTGCTGGGGTCCCTCCTTACTGCTGATATCATAAAGATAACAATGGAGGAGCAGCTAAGAGACTCAGTGGATCAGAGAACCAGGTCTGGAGACAGGAGGTTCTGGGTTCAAATCTGACCTCAGACACTTCCCAGCTCTGTGACTCTGGGTAAGTCACCTCAAATACCTAGTCCTTGCTGCTGTTCTGCCCAAGTATTGATTCCAAGACAAAAGATAAGAGTTTATATTATATTATATATATATATATATATATATACATAGATATCTATCTCTATTTCAATATAATTGTGTTCCTTTTTATGATTTCATTTTATGCATTTAAAAATATTTTTCTGAAAAAGTGTCCATAGACTTTACCAGACTGCCTAAGGAGGACAGGACACAAAAAAAGAAAAAGAATCCCACATCTAGACTATCTCTCGCATTTTACAGTAAAGAAAGCAAGCCCCAAAAGGTTAACATCACACAGGTGACCACAGCCAGAATTCCAGAGTGAGTTCTCGCACTCCAAATTCTGCCCCCTTTCCACTGAATGTTGTAGAAAAGAGGAAGAAAGGGAGGGAGAGGTCCTAACTGTTTATTTTGGGTTTTTTTCTCATCTTTTTGGACATGAAAAAGATGAAGTTCAATATCAAGGAGTCAAAGTGTTGTATTAGAAACCCAATGTTTCTAAATGTTGCTAAGCGGAAAATAACATGATCCCAAAATGAGTTACCACATCACCATATCACAATGTCACATCACTGTAGGGTAGAGAATCAAATCTTCCCTTTCTCTTGCTGTACCATAAGCCATTTGGTCCCATTGAAATTGACACCTACTTTACTATCATCATGGGAGATTTAAAATCAAATCACAATTTAATTCTTTTCATAAAGTTTATATAAAAATGTACATTTATTGCTGTCTTGAATGTCAAAGGCTACAGCATTCACTGAGGTCTAATGATTCCACATTTAAGGCATGAAGGTGATTATGTTTACTTTTGAAGGAAAAGGTTAATTCTGGCCATTACTTTAAAAATTATATATAGGGGGCAGCTGGGTAGCTCAGTGGATTGAGAGCCAGGCCTAGAGATGGAAGGTCCTGGGGTTCAAATCTGGCCTCCGACATTTCCTAGCTGTGTGACCCTGGGCAAGTCACTTGACCCCCATTGCCTACCCTTAACACTCTTCTGCAGTATTGACTCTAAGACGAAAGGTAAGGGTTTTAATAAAAAAAAATAGAAATAAAAAATAAAAAATTATATATAAACTATACCTCTAATATAGGGCATTTTTTTTGCCTTTAATGCAAAAATCTTTTCCTTTATACCTTAAGAATCCAGGACATCTTGGCCCCAGTGGAAATTGCAAAAGAAAGAATGCTATACATCAAAAGTTTATTTTGTGGATCAGATAAGAGAAGTAACTTATCCTCTTGGTAAACTCTCTCAAATATGCTTTTGGCTTATTTGGACTAAATCCAACTACTGTACCACAGTTTTTTTTAAACCCTTACTTTCTGTCTTGGAGCCAATGCTGTGTTTTGGTTCCAAGGCAGAAGAGTGGTAAGGACTAGGCAGTGGGGGTCAAGTGACTTGCCCAGGGTCACACAGCTGGGAAGTATCTGAGGCCAGATTTGAACCTAGGACCTCCTGTCTCTAGGCCTGGCTCTCAATCTACTGAGCTACCCAGCTGCCCCCTGTACCACAGTTCTAAGAAGGGCAATTTCCCATTTCATCCAGGATGCCATAGTTTGCAGAAAAATGGTAACCAGACTTACCTGTCATAGAAGCATCCCAACTGACCTCATTATAAGAGGCTTTAAACTGAAATCTGAGCAAAAAGAAAAATGTCCACTTATAAACTGTAAAACCAGAGACTGTGGAGGACAACAGGTATGAAACAGAATGAAAGAAATAAGAGTAGTGGTTGGTATCAAATATTTTTCCAGAAAAAAAATACATGTGTGTGTGTATATATATATGTATATATGTGTATAAAATTATGAAGTAGACATAGAAAAAAGGACACGAGAGCTGGAAAGGCTTTAGAAGAGAAAATACAAGACATGGGAGTTCAAAGGGCCCTTAAAACAGAGATACACAAATGTCAGAGGAGGGAGGAAGGGACCTTAGCATACAGCAACAGATATAGAAGGGATCTCAGATAACAGAACCTTCGAGTTCAATTAGTTTAATACTTTCATTTTGCAGATGGCAAAATAGTATAGACTCATATATCTAAATACCAAAAGAGAATGTTTTGAATAATAAAGAATAAACAAAATAAAATTGCAGTTTTAACACAGGAACCTATAAATATAGGTTTATTTTTCAATAATTTTTTCAAATTTTCAAAATTTCAATTTTTCAAAAATCAAGATTTGGCGGGATAGAATTTATGACAAAAATATCATTTAATTCAATTTAACAAACATTTATCAGCCTTGTGTGTAGAGCTGGAGATACAAAGATAGGAAATGGCCCTGTCCATTCATTCACAGAGTTTACAGTATAGGAAGGGGATGGGCAAGACCTGATCAAAGGATCCTAGATCTGGAACAGGAAGAAAAAGAGGTCCAGATAAGTGAAGAGACTTAACCAAGGTCATACATGGGGTATTAGGTCAAGATAATATTGGTAAAGCATTAAACACTACCTATTATTAAATGGAAGGAACCTCAGAGGCCCTCTAGTCCAACTCTCTCATCTTATAGAGGAGAAAACTCAGGCCCAGTAGGAGAAAGGAGTTACAAATGTAGGTAGTGGAATCTATATTGGTAGTTACCAGTCTATCTCGAGAGTGAAAAAGGCCTGACTTTAATCCTATCTAGGACACGAACTTAGTGTCTCTTGGAGCCCCAGTTTCATCTATTAAAAAAAAGACAACAATAGCACCTACTTCACAAGATTATGGTAAGAATCAGATCATCTATGTAAAGCACTCTGCAAACCTCAAAACACATTCTAAACATAACTATTCTTTACCCCAAATCACACAGAAAGCAAATATCTGACAGAATTAGGAGGAATGCCAAAACAAGTAAATTACAAAATTATAAGCCTCCATAGTCTGGATTCCAGTTTAATCCTGGTCTTCACTGAAGCTAGACCTCTTCTTTTTTCATTTCTATCTTGACCCGTGTCTTATTTCTTCTCCAGTGGAGTTGGCTTCTATTTGTCTTTTTTATTTGCAGTCCTGATACCTCCAAATATCTCCCCTTAGTAAAGCAATACCCAACCTTGGTTTTCCCACTCAAAGTCTCAAGACCAACATTTCTTAGACTGAGATCCATGAACTTATTTATTTTCATAATTTTGTAACCGTGCTTTGATATAATTTGCTCCCTTTAAAATCTTGTGTATTTGATTTTAGGCATTTAGAACCATGATTTTGAATAGAGGTTCATAGGCTTTACCAGATTGCCCATCCAAGGGGTCCAGGACACTAAAAAGATTTAGAAGGTCTGATCTGAACCAAAGGAGAGATGATACAGATGCTCATAGATGGCGACTGGACTGCATGGTCTCACAAACAAAGCACATTCAAATACATTTCAGAAGAAACTCAGGATTCCATCTCTATATCTTCTTGCTTTACATATTCCTTCACAACACAACACACTACACGTCAACTAAAGGGTCTCATTTTTATCTCATATTTGCAGTGCCCAGCACAGTACCTGATAAAAAGTGAGTACTTAATAAACTCCTGTTAATTGACTAAGTTATCTGTGTAACAGAAGAAATACTTCTGGACCCTGTCCTACCAAAGGCCTCCTCAGCTCTCTGCTCACTCTGGCATATAGAGATCAAGGCTGGGAGGAGCTGGGCCCCAAAAGAGGTCTTCTTTTTCTTCAGGTCTCTGGCTCTTATCCCTATTCACCTCTATTCCAGAGCTCTAGGGGGAAAAAAATCACCTTAAGTTCAGTTGGGCTCTTCCCACAAGGGGAAATAGAAAGGTACTCAATAAATAAACACTGATCATGGCTCATTAACAGATAATTATTTATTTCCTCCACCAAAAAATGCTTTAAACCCCAAAAGATTCAAAAACAAACATTGACCGAGATAAAACCATGAAGCAACAACTTGTCACTACTATTATAGTCTACAATAGGTTAAAATTTTAAACATTAATGTGCCAAGTACTTGATGAAACTGCTAAATAAGCATTCCCCCTTCACCAAGGATGATTGTACCATCTGAATTGCTCCCTCAAAGTCCAGGTCTCCTGGCAAACCAGGACAGTGGTTGTATTTCATTCTCCTACTTGTAGTTATCTTCTCCAAGAAACTATAGCTGTAAGGGGCACCTCCTATAGTGCTAGTAACACTGTCAAAATTCCTTACTCCCTAGAAGGGCACTCCCCAAAAGTAGATCTCTTATGATCACCATTTGGTCACACAGACTCAGACAAAGAAGCTTAAGACAGAAGCATCAGATAAAGGTAGAAGGCTCAGACTCATTAAGGCAACAATGATCTAGCTGCCACATATGATCTGTCAACAATTTTGCCAGGATAGGACAGGGCACTCCTCTCCCACCCTTCAGGGGAGACCCAGACAGAGAGTTGTAAGACATGTTCAGGGAAGTATAAGGATGAAGAGAATGGTGCAGCAAGGGACCTCTAAGTGGCTCAGTGGATAGAGTCAGGAGGACATGAGTTCAAATCTGGCCTTAGATATTTCCTAGCTGTGTGACCCTGGGCAAGTCACTTAAACCCCAATTCCCTAGCCACTCTTCCATCCTGGAATCAATATTTAGTATCAATTCTAAGACAGAAGATTAAGGAGTTTTTTTTATTTTAAAAAAATGATGCACAAGTGACTCCCTCAACTAACACCTCCCCTTCTCCACTCCCAACAGCAAAGGATGGAAAGCTGTAAAGGAGGTGCAATGAATAGTGGTGGAGGGGGTATTCTTACTAATGAAACCAAAATAGCATTAGTCTCCAAAAGCTCTTCTTTGGTTCTCACCTATATCTTTGCCATGATCATTCAGCACCTTCTGTCGATGTTTAGCTCTAGGGTACCATACTCAACAAAGACCGATGAGCTAACACACTATAGGATCACTGGTAGAGGAAGTGAATCAAAATTATTCTTTCAATTCATTTGGGGAAGTCTTCCTAAACTCTCAGCTGTTAGTAATCAGGCCTACAGTTGGTTTACAGCTCTTCCTTGAACTTCGCATTTGTTAAAAATGGCTTCCCAACTTGTCTGTTATCAGAAGTGACATGATAGCAAACTGTTGGTGTGGTTTACCGTGAAGCTGCTAAGGTGAAGAAGGCGACTAACTGAAAAACTGGGTGTCAAATACCACAAACAAACATAGTGACTAATAGAAATTGCTTAAAAATATGTATAAAATGTAATACTCAAAACACATACTGGTGCAATATGAGAAACAAAATTCATTAAGAATCAGGATCTTACATTTACCCTGGGAGAAGTTCGTGTAGTATTCAAGCAAATATAAGCAAAAAAATTTTTTTCAAAAAAATACACCTCCAAATTTACTGAGGTTGATGTTTCTCCATTTCAATGGATCCCATCCATTATATTAGTCTACATGCCCATTTAGGACATCATCTTTGAAGCTATTAGTAGGAACAGGCAGCTTTCATGAGCTTTCACAGCACACCATATTTATGGTGAAAAATTTTAGGGAAACATACATAGAGAATACAAAATCCCACTGTCAAATTGCTTAACCCTTCTGTCCCTCAGTTTCTTCTGCTGTAAAATGAGAATGGAGCATGATGGCTCCCAAGGTCCTTTTCAATGACCCTTTGCTAAATCTGTAATAACTATTGCAACTGGAATCTACTGGTTAAGTGATTTGATCAGTGTCAATCAGCTAGCATCTACGGTGGAATTTGAACCAAGGTCTTCCTAACTCCAAGTTCACTGCCCTCTCCACAAGACCATATTCCCCAACTCCAACATCATACACTCAGATAGCAGCACAGCCATGATGTCCACTGTCTGAGTACTCTAGGATGTAATTCATCTAGGCTTGGCAATTGGAATTCAGTAAAGGCAACTTAATGCCTTTTCTTTTGAAGCTCCTATTAAACATTTTTTGTTCTGCCCTTTCTAGGCAGAATATCATTCTTCTTGATAGGCCTTGAGCTCCTTGAGGGTGGGGACCATTTTGTCCTGTTTTTTTTTTCTTTGTATCCTTTGTGCCTAGCATATAGCAGGTGCTTCATGAATGTTGGTGGATTGACAGTCTCCCGATTGGCTAAGGGAGACTTAGAAGGACTCTTCTAAAAAAGAAGAGAATAGCTAACACCTAACATTTTTACAACACTTGAATGTTTGCAAAGCACTTGACATATGTTATTTCTTATGAGCCTTGAAAAGAACATTGTAAAGTAGATATTCTAATGACTTTTTTGCAAATAGCAGAGAGAGGTTAAGCAACTTGCCCAGGATCACATAGCTAGTAAGAATACAGGGCAGGATTCAAAGGTAACATTCTATCCACTGTGCCACCTAGCTGTCTCAAGAGATCAACCTACTCTCTTTCTGAGCTCAAGAAGCAAGACAAAAAAAAATAGCAGTTGGACTAGACTGCCCTTACGACTGATACTGAATCTATGCGCACCATTCCTACCCAAAGATGTGTGGGACTTCAAACCCCTGGATGCAGCAAAGTGGCTTTTGGCCTTTTCCAGTAAGCTAGCAACACACCGACAGGGATTCCGATTACCTCTTTGAAGTACTCTAGTGACTTTTAAAGACAGACAGTCATCAGAAGAAATTAAAGGGCACACTGAAATTTTCCACCAGCAAGCAGGCAAATCCAAGTGTTTCAGATGACTCAAGTGGAAAAGAGCAAAGAAGCTGTATTTTCCATTATACACTAAACCCATACAAGAGAATGCCATATCCTCCCACCAGTTTTTTGTTTCTTGTTGTTGTTGTTGTTGTTGTTTCTTACTTGGTTCCACTTTTTCTAAGTGTCTTTCAAAGGGAGAACAACTTTCCAATTTTGTGAAATTCATTACCAAAATGATACTTGATCTAGCTGGGAGACAAGAAATCATATCAACCAATCCATCGGTTCTCACATCTCACTCTGTTTCTATTTATTCTAATACACTACAATTTTCAGAAAGAACATTTGAGTCATTTCACTTATATGCGGGCCTATTTCACACAATTGCACATCACTGGCAGTCATTCCATTGCCCCAGCTTCTTAGAAAATGTTCCACTTCATCTGCCTAGTAGGCTTTAAAAACCCTATCTGGGAAAATTAGCAAGGACACAGCAATAACCAGAAGACTTGGTGTCTTCCACTAGCTTGGGCGGTTTTCCAGATGTTTGGGATGATTTATGCAAGGGAATACTTAGGGTAGGAGCAAGACTCACTTATATGGATGCATAAATATATACCCAAAAGAAATGTATATAATAACCAAGCTTGGCCCAGAAAAAGACATATATATATATATACCTAACTTTCCTTTCTTTGCAGAATTTCCAAAGGATAGGAAATATCACATATATTATCAGGCTCAGCTGTTATGTTGATTAGTTTTGCTGAACTTTTTTTCCCTTTCTATATTTTTGTTACATTCAGTGGTTCTTGTTGGGAAGGAGAAGAAGGAGGTATATGTTCAGAAATAAAGATGATATCAACACAGAAGATAGCAACAAGATTTTGCATGTCTTTTTTAAAAGGAAATTTCGTTTTCAAGTACCAACATCATCTCTTCCTCTTCCAAAACCATTTAGCAACCTCTTCTCACTGCCTTTGAAGCTTATCCCATCTGTCGATAACACTGTCCAAATCCTTGAGATCATGTGAAGGCTTCCAGGTCATTCTTCTCTCTCAATCTCAATCCTCTCTCAAGAAATTCACATTCCTCTCCTTCCTAGTCTCTGTTCATGCCGTAATTACACTAAGATCCAAAGTCATTCTATTTCTATGATCCTGAACTCTGAAATCCCCCTCTGGCCACTGACTCCACCATTCTCCTTCCTTCCTTTTGCTTCTTATACCTTCATTTCATTCAAGGACCACTTCCTATAGCAAATAGCCTGAGCTTCCTATTATATCATAATTATCTGGATAAATGTCATCTCCTCTAGTTCAAGGCTGGGGATATAAAGATAAAAATGAAACAGTCCATGCCCTCCAAGAACTTGCATTCCACCAAGGGAGAAAACCCAAATATGTGTATGCACATACATGCAGAATTGCACCTTGAATAGTCACCTCTCCTGGTTTATGAGAAAATAACAATCATTTTGCCCAAGTTGCTGCAACTTTTTGATAAATATCATCTATCTCACCTTGAGGGGTTTGTTTTGAAATTCTGAAAAATTCCTGAAATACCCATTACTGCCCTCCAATGGAAGTCCATTGACACCCATGTTTGCCTTCCTGAAATCAGTAAGGAGGAAAAAGATGACATGGGCTCATGCCCCAAAATGATGTTGTCATTATTATAATTATAATTATTATAATTATTATTATTATTTTATTATTATAACAAAGGATGTTACAGCCAGACTCTACTATTGTATTGTTAAATGCTACTGTTTAGCCAATTGCTCACGAACCACGTTGTTCCAATGGGCTCAAGTGACACCATGTGATGTTGTTAACCATATCAGTTGGAATCAATTGGAAATATTCAGTGTATAAGCCTGTATTCTGTATCTGTGGCCATGACAACAACCATCAGCCATTCAATTCCATTCAACAAACATATATCAGGTACCCACTCTGCACAAGGCGACATGTTCCAGTTGTTGGTGATAGACATCATCTCTCTAACCCAGCCATTTTGCCACAATATATACATGGATGGTAATAACTATAGAGATCAGAAAAGGCTTCAAGTCACATATGAACTGAGCCTCCATGGAAGCTAAGATTCCAAAAGGCAGCCTCTGCAAAAGTATGGGAGCCATGAGAGAGGGAATGTATGAACAAGGACCACTGAGAAGGTCAGTTTGGCTGAATGGTAGAACTCATTAGAGGGCACAAGGTACAATTATCTTATTGTGGATGTATGGAAAAGAAGGCTGGATTACTTGTGACAAAGGATTGGGTTTTCTTTTTTTTTCAATGGTGGAAGGTGAGAAGAAAGCAAAAGAAATTTTTCTTCATTGTAAAAAAAATTAATTTAATTTAAAAACCAAAAGAAAAGCAGGCTGGAGTCAGACTGAAAATTTAATATCCAAAGAGCATTCAAAAACCATGAATGAAGATTCTTAAGCAAAGGAGTGGTATGGTTAGACCTACAATTTAATAAGGTTCTTTTGGCAGCTATATGGAGGTTGAAGCTAGCAGGAAACCCAAGATATCATTCTCATTTCAGGCCCCAGCAGGTCTGCAAAACCAGCAGATCATCTTGGGCACCTCGTTCTAAGAATCTCTTCCCTTTCCCCTCCCATTCCAAGTCTCTCTTGGATTCCAGTCCTGTTCATTCCTATTCATAAAGCTATGTGTAATAAAGGTATTTCACCAATACCACTTAAAGCAGCGATTAAGGCAGGGATCACCATCCTTTTAGAGATGGAGTGCTGTGCCCCTCCCCCACACACATGCTGGGTACACTCCACCCTGCCTTACCCCACACAGGGGTAAGGCTGCTAGGCAGAGGGGAGGGTGAAGTGAGGAATGTCTTCAGCGAGTATAGAGAGGGGGAGGGGATTGACCCAAGTGCTCTCTCCTCTCCAGCTCTGCTGAGCCTGTGAACCACCGACCTTACCCGCTGTGCACTCCTATTGGGCAGCTGGGCAGAGAGGTGAGGGATGTGAAAAAAATATCATCAAGCATGGTAAGGAGGGGGGGAATGGAGTGATTCCACCCGAGTCCCTCTGCCTTTCTAGTAATGAACTCTGGGGATGGGGGCTGGAGAGGGAGGAAGGGTGTTGGAGTGTCCACAGAGAGCACTCTGTGTGCCATCTTTGGCATCCATGCCAAAGGTTCACCATCACTGGCTTAAGGTATCTCACTCACTTATTTGCTTTTTTTGCCAATGGAAAAAATAGTTCTCATTTTTAGCCTTTGTAAGGAATGTATATGTTTTAAGCAATGACAAATTTAATCATTAAAAAATAATCTTCTCAATTACAAATCATGATTACAATGGACCAGTGTGGAAGCTTGATATGTGATGGACTCAACATGCAGAATGAGACCTACATATTTTGGCAAGGCCATTGTGAGACTTTCACTTGATTACACCAATTTGTTACAAAGGTTTTGTTTATCCTTTTTTTATTACTTTAAGGAAGGGATGAGACAGAAAATAAATGCTTGTCAATTTTTTAAATACAATTTAAACTTTAAAAAGAAAAGAAAAAGAAAATTAATGCTGGTTCACACAAATAGACCATACTTTCTATAAGGAAAGGAGGACTATTAAACACTTGTCCATATGTGCATTTTTTTCATCATCTTAAAAATTGTTTCTTTGGGTGGTTCAGCAAATAGAGAACAGGTCTGCGGTCAGGAGGATCTGGGTTCAAATCTGATCTCAGATACTTCCTAGCTGTGTGACCCTGGACAAGTCATTTAACCCCAATTGCCTAATCCCTTGCTGCTCTTGCAGCCTTAAAACCAATGTTTACTCTTGATTGATTCTAAAACAGAAGGTAAGGGTTTTAAAAAATAGTTTCTCAGTCTGTCCTTCCTTGAACTATTCACTATTGTTATGAGTACATCACACCCAAATATAAAGATCTTGGGTTTGATAGAGGAAACTCTGAAAGTTTTGGACACATGATCTCCACAGACATGGAGGGGTCCCAACAGCTTGCCAACAAAGCTATCATTGCTGTGTGCATATGTGAATGTGGATTGTGTGTGCAGGAAGACTCCAGGTGAGGACTACAATGAGCATTCTAACTCCAGTGAAGAAATGGAATTAGATGGCAGCCAAACCAATGCAATCAGAAAATACTCCTAGAAAAGTCTTCAAAAACATCAGTTCCCAACGTTCTCCTTCTCTTCCTCTTTTGGGACCTTTTATATTCAGAGGAAACCTGCAAGAGCCAAAAAAATAGGTTGGGGAGGGGGGCCTTGTGGACCAATGAGAGTCCAGCAAACATCCTTGGACAAGTGATTCATAGCCAGTTACCTGCAGCAGGAGCAGGAAGAGAAAAAGCTAGACTGGGATGAAGTCCAAGTCATGCAGACATGGCTTTTGTTCAACCTTTTAAACACAGAGCTTTATTTCTTTCCCCAGCAGAAATCATTTTCTAATTTTCTAGAAATCATTTTCTAAAAATCATTTAAGGCCTAACATTTGCTTAGAAGGGATGACCAAGATCATTGCTCTCCTTTCTACTTTTCCAGTTTTCTTATACCTTTTCCCACCCCAAATCCTCTGCAGTCCTGCGGCGATGGAATCCTTGCTGGTCCTTGAACATCACTCTCCATCTCCAAATTCAGGGCCTTTTCAGGAGCAGTCCCCAACCCCTGGAATTCTCTGCCTCCTTAATGCCCCACTTCCTGACCTTTCTGGCTTCCCACAAGTCCCAGCTAAAATCTCGTGTCCCACAAAAAGCCTTTCCTGATGCCCCTTAATTCTATCAATTATTTCTAATATACCTTATTTGATCCTATATTGCCTCCCCCATTAGACTGTGAATTCCTTGAGGGCAGGGATTGTCTTTTTCCTTTCTGTGAATGCTGTGTGCTTAGGAGATTATCTGGCACATAGTAGGCACTTACTAAATGCTTCTGACTCTAAGCAATTGTCTCCTAATTGGCCTCACTGAGCTCTCTAATTTATCCTCCTGAAAACTGCCAAGGTGATACTCCTAAAGCATAGCTCTGATGATTTCACTCCCTTGCTCAACAAACTTCAATGGCTTCTTGAGACCAAATACAAATTCTTCTATTTGGCATATAAAGCCCTTTGTAACTGAACTCTAACCTACATTGCAGGCCTAATTACCCACTATTCCCATTCTTTCCTCAATTCTATGGTCTTGTCAAATTGACCTTCATGTTTCTCACAAACACATTTCATCTTCTGTCTCCATGTTTTTACACAGGGTTTCCTCTGCACTTAGGATGAACATTCCCCCCCTTCCTTCTCTTAGAATCTTTTTCCTTTGAAGCTCAGTTCAAACAGCACCTCCTACACAAGGCCTTTCCTAGGCCCCTCAGCTGCTGGTGTCTCCCCACTCAAATCATCTCGTATTTATTTGGTCTATATTTTGTACATATAAAATACGGGTACTTGTTGTCTCCAAAAAGCATGTCTCATTGTGCAACCTAAATCTATCACCGTTTTGTCAGAAGGTGGGTGACTTCCTGCTACCCTCAGTGCTATAGAATCATATTTGGTCATTTCACTGATCAAAGTTCTTACCAAGTTATTTACAATGTTATTCTTATAGAACTTTCTTTTGGTTCTCCCAACTTCACTCTGTGTCAAGTCAATACAAATATATCAAGTGCCTACGAGCCAGACATTGTACATCATGTCATCTGTCTGGGTTTCTCGATATCCATCCCTTTCATCATTTCTTATAGTAAAATAGCATTCTATAACATTTATATACCATGATTTGTTCAGCCATTTCCCCAACTGATGGATACCCCATTGGTTTCCAATTCTTTGTCAAAGAGAAAAAGAGGTGCAATAAATATCCTTGTATATATAGATCAGGTTTTTTTTTCCTTTTGGGCGTGGCCACTATGGAAACTTGGTTTGCTTGACTACACATATTCCTCACAAGGGTTTGCTTTTTCTTTTCCATGGTGGGGATGGAGGTGAGATAGAGATAAGATTTTTAAAACTAATTATTTTCAAAAGGTCAGCTATGGAAGGCAGGGGAAGAATAAGGTGGGGCCAGGCTAAGAGAGAACTCACCACAGATATGGAAAGGTCAACTCTCATTTCTGCAAAGGAGGAAAGAACTTCTTCTCATCTCTTCCCCTAAGCCAATCTTGTGGCCTTGGACTCATTTAATTTCCCTGGGCTTCAGTTTTCTCATCTTTCCCATTCTAGATCTATGAATCTTATAAAGTTATACCCCTCTTCATCTGATAGTACTTATCCATACATGTTTAATTTTATCTTCATCACAATACTGTAGGGTAGGTAGTATGAGCATTTTAGAACCCATTTTACATGCTATTGACAGACTTTTAGCTCCGTGGGTTCTACTACATCATATTTCACACCCAAATTCTGCACATATTCAGGTTTAGAAAAGTTTGACACAAAACAAGCCCTGTGAAGCCACAAAGAAGACTATGGTATAGCTTTCCCCCAAGAAATTCAACCCAACTGTCTTCAATTCCACTTACACTGTCCCATTGCAACAGCTTTAGCTCAATTCAAAGCTATCTGCAAAGTGGAGGGTATACAGGAATAAAAAAAGATATCCCATTACTTTTATGTCACTGTAGTATGTGTACAAGAAGTCAAAAGAAACAGTCTTCTGCACTAAGACACTGTTGGTGGAACTATGAATTGAGCCAACCTTTATGGAGATCCATTTGGAAACTATCCTTAGAGGCATCAATAAAATGTCCTTGGCCCCAGAGATGCCACTGCTAGGCCTCTACCCACACCGAGATGGTCAAGGACAAAAAAGAAAACAAAGTTCTCCATATACACCAAAATAATCATAGTCACATTTTCTGGAGTAGCAAAAGACTACAAACAAAATAAATGGTTGTTGACTATTGACTCTTTGGTTAACAAAATGTGGTACATACATTTATCTAACAGAAATTTTACCTACAAGAAAACATAACTATGATACAGAAAAGCATGCAAAGAGTCATATGAACAAGTACAAAATGAAAATACGCAGAACCAGGAAAACTACATATGCAATGAATGGAAAAAAAACAAGCATCCATCTAGGCCGTACAGTGAATAGAGTGTTGAGCTTAGAGTTGGGAAGACTTGTGTTCAAATCTTGCCCCCAACACTAATGAGTGACCCTAAGTAGGTCATATAACCTTTGTGGACCTCAGCAACATGAAGAGGTAGGATTCAGTGTTTTCTAAGGTTCCTTCTAGCTCTAAATCTGCGATCCTTGATTAATTAAAAAAAAAGTACTAAACACTATGTAATTATAAAGATCAGGCCTGGCCTGAAAGAAGGGATGAGAAAATTCACTTCTTCTCATATTTGCAGAGATAGGGGACTATGTATGTGGAACATTACATATACTATCAAATCCAGTATTCTCTAGTTTATTAAAATGTTTTCCCCCTCATCTTTCTTTCATTATTCTTTGTTTCAGTGATATCTTGATGAATGGGGGAGAGAAATCTAATCAGAAATGAAGGTGATGTAAAAACAAAAAAAAATAAAAATAAACTCAACTTCTAAAATTTTTAAAAACTAGAGAAAGAGAGAGATAGAAAGAGTGAAACATGGAGGCAGAAAGAAGGCTAAGGGAGGAAAAGAAAGGAAGGAAGGAAGAACCCTTAACTGATAACAAAGGATGCTTACTCAATGGAATACAAAGATAAGAATCATGGAAAGTCTGCCAGGCCACAGAGCGTGTCAGTGGAAGGATTGTTCTGTCTTTTCCTCCAGTCACATGAGAGAGAGAATCTGAAATTTGTGGCTGAAGAGTCCAATTGAGAGACCACAAAGAGGAAATAATACTCCATGTTCTCTATTTGGAAATTCCAGTCACTCCAACTTCCTGGTGGTCCTTTCTGTAACATTCCTACCCTGTTTAGGCCTTTTTTTGGTCAACATAGCATTTATTTCTAGAGGACAAAATTTTAGCAATAAGACACAGTGCCTTTCCAACTTCAAAACTCCATGAATCTGCAACCCTTAGACCAACTATTCTATCAACTCTTTCCATGTTCTTTTCTAGGTTCCTGTTTAAGAATTTTGCCTTCACAATTAGACCATTAAAGGGAGTGTGTAAAGTATGCAGTGTGCCCTTGCTCAGGGTTTTGTAGTATACCAAGCACAGATGGTGGGAAGAGCTTTAACCTTTGAAATCTACGAATAGCCCAGTATCCAAAGCTAAAGGCTGACGATTCTAATTGTGATCTTACCCTAACCCCAAAAGCACAATTCTGATCATATCACTCACCTATGCAATAAACTCCAGAGGTTACTTATTACCTCCAAGATCCATTATAAACTCCTCTATGTGACATTTAAAGCTCTTGACCTGCCTCCAACGTGACTCCATTCTTCTTATACTTTAATCCTCTCCAAATACCCTATAATCCAGCCTAACTGTAAGGACCACAAAGGCCATCTAGTCTAAACCACTCGTTTTACATAGGGAGAAACTGAGACCAATAAACACTTGCCCAAGGAAACAGGGGATCAAAGACCTAGGGCTAGAAGGAACCTCAGAGGCTATCTAGTCTAACACCTCAGCTATAAACCTCTGCCATGCACATGGCTAGACAATTCATACTGGTAGAATACAAAAATTCATGGATCCTTTAGGAATCCCTAATTTTCAGAACAAAATTGTCATGTTAAAAACAAAAATAAGATTTGTTAATTATGAGTTTAGGAGGTCAGCATGAAAGGGCGTGAAAGGATCTGGGTTCAAATTCCATCTCTGATGATTACCTTGGGCAAATCACTTGGCCTCCCTGGATCTGGGTTTCCTTCTCTGTAAAAGTTGCTAAAGGCCCTGTTAGTTCTACATTTATGAACCTGCAGTCCCCCTAACAAATTCTATTTTGGCCATCCTAATCACATGACCTGTCCATCTCTGGATCAGAAGACCCTGAGACTCTGGCCCAGTCCTCCATTAATAAAGCCCTGGAGATGATATAAGTAGAAGGTTTAGCTTTTCCTCCATTGTGTGGGTAAAAAAAAAAGCATCCATGTGTGTGTGCAAACTCCTTTATACTAATGATGGCACTCAAGTGGAATTATGCAGAAGATTGGCTCACTGAACAAGTGGCTTTCTTAGTATAAAAAGGGCAAGAGAAATTGAAGTATTTGATTAGTTAATAGGAATTCTGAGAAGTGAAAGTCCAAATTAACATAACACAATTTCTTGTTCAGGGCACGTGGGCCTCAAATGAAAAGAATTCTTTTCTTTTCTTAAAAGCATTTTGTTCTAAAATAGTATAATCACAATAAGACATTCCAGTGTCTGAATTATGGGATATTAAGTCATGCTTAATTGCACTGATTTGCATTGGGAGTTTTCTAAACATCTGTGTGGTAATTATCATAATCCAATTTGTTGCACAGAATCTAACCCAGGGTATATGTGTTAGGGTTTCAGGCCCATAACAATTTCCTACAATTAAAGGGAACGAACTGAAAAAGGTAATTCAGGTGGAAAGACAAGCAGATCTTTTACAGATCTCTAGCTCTCTTTCTTAGTCTCCAAAATTAGCCAGAAGTGGAAGGGGTGGGGCCAGAGAGAAAGATCAAGGAAGTTTAATTAGCATCTTAAAAGAAGGTTCTGGAAGAGAAAGGAGAGTCCAGTATTAAAGTCTCTATAAGGGATTTTTTTCTAAAATGTGTGTGTATATACATATGACATCAGTTTTTGGACAGGGGAGGTATCGAAATTTGTTTTGCTCGACTAGCCATATCTGTTACAAAGGCTTTTTCTCCCCCCAACAGAGGTAAGGACAGGGCAGTAAAAAAATTAAAAAACTGTACTTGTGGTTGTGACTTTCAGAGGCTGCCAGAAATTATGGTCTGACAATAAGTCAATGAGAGTTCCATATTCTGATAGTATGTTATTGAGAGTCTTTGCTATTTCACGAAGAACAAAGTCCTACCACAGGGGGTTCAAGTCTGGCTTATATATCTTATATGGGAAGGTGTGCCTTTCTCATCACTTCTGGAAGGAAATAAAATAGCACCAAGTATCTCCAAGAAAGCACAATGTCTGCAATATGACAGTAAAGGAAAATAATAAATGTTGGCGGGGATGTGGCAAAATTAGGACATTAATACACTGCTGGTGGAGTTGTAAATTGATCCAACCGTTCTGGAAGGCAATTTGGATTTGTGTGCAAAGGGCTTTAAAAGAATGCCTGCCCTTTGATCCAGCAACACTACTACTAGGTTTGTACCCCAAAGAGTTAATAAAAAGGGTTGTACGAAATTATTCATAGCTGCACTCTTTGTGGTGGCAAAAAATTAGAAAATGAGGGGGTGTCCCTCAATTGGGGAATGGCTGAACATATTGTGGTATATGATGGTGATTATGCTATAAGGAATAATGAACTGAAGGATTTCTATATGAACTGGAAGAACTTCCATGAACTGATGCAGAGTGAAATAAGCAGAACCAAGAGAACCGTTGTACACAGAAAGTAAAACATTGTGGAATTATCAAATGTAATGGACTTTGCTACTAGTAGCAATACAATGATCCAGGACAATCCAGAGGGACTTATGAGAAAGAATGTTCTCCACATCAAGTGAAAGAACTGTGGGAGTTTAGAAATGCAGAAGAAAAACATGACTTATCACTTATCAAAACATATGGGTACATGATTTGGGGTTTTGGTTTCAAAAGATTGCTCTATTGCAAAAATGAATAATATGGAAATAGGTATCAAGTTATAACATTTGTATAACCCAATGGAATTGCTTGTCAGCTCTGGGATGGGGGAGGGAAGAAGGGAGGGAAAGAAAATATATCATGTAAATATGGAAAAATATTTTTTAAAAAGAAAAAGAAAAAAGAAAGCACAAGGTCTAGGCATACAAAGACAAGAGGATCAAAAGTGGTCTTAAATAGACATGAAATAGGTGGCCACCTGTGTTGGGTGGTTTCAAGTGCCACCAACAAAAAGCCCCTTTCCAAAAATACTACCAGCCAATCAGTGATTATTAAATTTAAACTCTTACCTTCTGTCCTAGAATTGATACTAAGTATCTGTTGCAAGGCAGAATAATAATATCCAAGAAGGGATAGACAATGGGGGTTAAGTGATTTGCCCAGGGTCGTACAGTTAGGAAGGGTCTGAGGCTAGATTTGAATTCAAGTCCTCCCAAATCCATGCCTAGCTCTCAATCCTACCTAACTGCCTACACAGGTAACCTCATGATAATAAAAGAACAAAAAATAGGACTCCAGCATACATGCATCCTCTGCCAAGAACATGATTAAACAGAAGAATAGCACAGAATGAGAAAACTTGAAAGGGTTTCAACTCCTATAGGTGAAGGAAAGAAATCACAGATTGTTCAAGATATCAAAGTATTATGCAGTAATAAAATCTTACATTTGTAATGGATTCTAGAAACATTTTAGAACTCTGTTTTAAACATCAATGTTCTCTACAACTTCCCTGATAAGTGATCATTTATCATTTCCAGTGATAGGGAACTTTCTACCTATGGAGGCAGTTCATTACAATTTTTGACAATTCTACTTGTTAATTTCTCCTCTCTAATATATACCTGTATGATGCTGCTTCTGTCAGCGGGGACAAAGCAGAGTAAATCTAAACCGTCTTGACCATTACAACATTTTAGATATATGAAAAAAAGTCATCACATTCTCCTTCGACTCTTCTCTTATCTAAGATTAATATCTCTAGTTCCTTAAGTCAAATTTACAAAAAAAAAATCAAGCCATTCCCCAATACATAAATGGTCAAGGGACATGAATAGGCAGTTTTCACATGAAGAAATAAAAACTATTAATAAGCACATGAAAAAGTGTTCTAAATCCCTCCTGATTAGAGAAAATCAAATTAAAACAACTCTGAGGTACCACCTCACACCTAGCAGACTGGCTAATATGGCAATAAAGGAAAGTGATAAATGTTGGAGGGCATGTGACAAAAATTGAGACACCAATACACTACTGGTGGAGTTGTGAATTGATCTAACCATTCTGGAGGACAATTTGGAATTATGCCCAAAGGGATTTAAAAGAATGACTCTTTAGGGGGCAGCTGGGTAGCTCAGTGGAGTGAGAGTCAGGCCTAGAGACAGGAGGTCCTAGGTTCAAACCCGGCCTCAGCCGCTTCCAGCTGTGTGACCCTGGGCAAGTCACTTGACCCCCATTGCCCACCCTTACCACTCTTCCACCTATGAGAAAATACACCGAAGTACAAGGGTTTAAAAAAAAAAAAGAATGACTCTTTGATCCAGCCACATCACTGCTGGGTTTGTACCCCCAAAGAGATAATAAGGGAAAAGACTTGTACAAAAAATATTTATAGCTATGCTCTTTGTGATGGCAAAAAATTGGAAAATGGGGTGGGGTGTCCATCAATTAGGGAATGGCTGAACAAATTGTGGTATCTGTTGGTGATGGAATACTATTGTACTAAAAGAAATAAAGAACTGGAGGAGTTCCATGTGAACTGGAAAGACTTCCAGGAATTTATGCAGAGAGAAAAGAGCAGAATCAGGAGAACATTGTACACAGAGATTAATATATTATGGCACACTCGAATGTAATAGAATTTTCTACTGGTAGCAATGCAATGACCCAGCACATTTGTAGGATTAATTTTAGGGGTTTGACTAAAATATGAGAATTCTAAAGTAATATTGTGGTCGCCAATTAAAAATTATTATAGCTCAAGTCAAGTGACTTTTAGTAGCTTTTATTTGCAAAGAGGTGGAAAGAGTGAAAGTAGAGAAATGTAAGAAGAGAGTACTGAAAATGTCTAGCCTATCACACTAAATGTTGCTCCAGTGTCCAGCTCAGCCCGGGCAGGGCTCGTTAACCCTAAGCCAGAGGACTCAGTGATGTCTTCTACAAAGGTTCCAGCAATCAGCCTCCTCAAGGAGAAGGAGGTCTCTCCAGAACTAATCTCTCCAGAAGCCAGGAAGGGAAGGCCAGCTACTCACTCACCCAAGACGAAGTCCAAAGGTGAAGATCCAGGAGCAGTCCAAGAAGCCACAGTCCCAAGTTGAAGCCAAGTTCCAAGTCAAAAGCCACCTCCAAGAGGAAAGTCACCAGCTGAAGCTCCAAACTGAAGACTCAAGCCAAAGATCCCTTGGACAGGAAGTTCAGGAATATTTATAGTCCTTTTTCCACATCACTTCCTGTCCCTTTTCCTCTTCACAGGGGCCAATCACAGCTTCCAAATTGCCTAGCACTTCCCAGGGGGGCAGTGTCTCTGGGATCCACCTCTCATCCTCTGAGAGTATAAACTCTTATCAAAGGATTCACAAGTTTCTGGAGTTGTCACCCATTTTAGTAAATAATTTGGGAACTCCCTTACTTAGTGTTAAGTAGGGGTGTTTAAGCTTTTGGTTGATTAACTTAAAAATAGACAAAGAGAATAAATAATTCCCTTTCACACAATCTAGAGTAACTTATGAGAAAGAACACTATCCATATCCAGAGAAAGAACTGTGGAAACAGAAATGCAGAAGAAAAACATGATTGATCACGTAATTTGATGGGGATGTGATGAGGGTTTTGATAAAAGTTTACTCTATTGCAAATATGAATAAGATGGAAATAGGTTTTGAACAATGATACACGTATAACCCAGTGGAATTGCTTGTCAGCTCTGGGAGAAGGGGGAGAGAAGAAGGGTGGGAAAACATGATTCGTGTAACCATGGAAAAATATTCTAAATAAATTTAAAAGTAAAAAAATAAAGTTCACACACTTAGATTCTAGATCACACACACAAAAAAGATCTCTAGTTCCTTCAATAGATACTCATACGTTATGTTAAGGTCCTTCATCCTCCAGGTCACCCTCTGCTAGGCAGTATCCAGTTTATAAATTTCCTTGCTTAATGCAATGCCCAGACTGAAGAAATACTCCAAATAAGGTCTAACCCGTACAAAATTCAATAGGATTATCAACTCCTTTCTTCTGGCCATGATACTTCCATAATTGTGTCCCAAGACTACATTGGCTTTTTGGACTGCCTCATCCTACTGGTGACTTGTGCCAAGCTTGCCATCCACTAAAATGTCATAAAGCTCTTTAACATGAATTTCTGACTAACCACATCCTCCACTCACCAAACTCTCCTATGAAACTCACATATTAATATAAAATCAGTTGATTGGGGGAATGTCTTTTTAGTATTTTCCCCCTCAGTAACACTGATATGATAAGGAGAGAAATAAGAAAAGTCAGAGGTTATAATTTCCTTTATTCTTTCATTTTACTGTTCTTTCCTAAGAACTGGAAATAAAATAGATGGTCACAGACTGGGATAAGCTAAACACATTAGAGGACCATGAACATAAAGCAATATTACTGTACAGTACAAAATGAGGAAAAGAATAGATACAGAGAAGCAAAAAAAGATCTATTTGAATGGATACAAAGTGAAGTTATCAAAACTAGGAAAATAAAATACAACAATCTAAACGGAAAGAATAACTATAAAATATGCTAAACTGAATACTATGAAATAATAATGACTCTACTTAGCCCCAACAAAAGGGCCTCCTTCTCTTCTCTGAAGAGGTAGAGAACTATAGATATGGAACTCTACAGAATTTTTTAAAGCCTGTAAGCAATTCCAAGGCAGAAGATTGGTTAGGATTTGACAACTGGAGTTAATTTACTTGCCTAGCATCACACAGCTAAGAAGAGCCTAAGGCTAAGTTTGAATGCAGGTCCCTCTAACACCAAACCTCGCTATTCACTGTGCCACATAAGTGTCCTAATGTTAGAATTTTTTTTGATGTGTTTGTTAGTTTTATTGAACCAGGTTTTTTTTCTCTTTTTATTCTTTATTATTAAGAGATGACTCTTGGGGACAGCTAGGTGGCTCAGAGGATTGAGAGCCAGGCCTAGAGACGGGAGGTCCTAGGTTCAAATATGGCCTCAGACACTTCCTAACTTAGTCACTTAACTCCCATTGCCTAGCCCTTAGTGCTCTTCTGCCTTGGAACCAATACATAGTATTGATTCCAAGACAGAACGTAAGGGCTGGAGAGAGAGAGAGAGAGAGAGAGAGAGAGAGAGAGAGAGAGAGAGAGAGAGAGAGAGAGAGCAGTGCCAGGCCTTGGCAGCAAGACTCACGGAGCTTAGGCAACAGAGCATAGAGCTTGGGCAGAAACATGACTGGTCACAACAGAGGCAGCAGGAGCTGGGAAGATAGCCTCAGAGGAAAACACACAGTGCAGCTACTGGAAATCTAAGCAGCAGAAGCTGAGGAAGATAGCCTCAGGGCAAAATGCTTTAAAGCACACTACACAAAGAACATCACAGATCTATCTGCCCTCTCTCAGGCTTCTGACAAGGAAGGGAAGATACTAACAAAGCAAAGCCTGGCAAGACAGAAGCTAAGAAACCAATGACCACCAACATACAGCAACTCCAATCCACTAGTGGAAAAAGGAATAAACAACAGCAAAAAAAAGCACTTGACCCTAGAGAATTTCTATGGAGAAAAAGAGCAAAATATCCAAAACTCTCAAAAAAATCGAAATTGATAACAAGCACTGGAGGAACTCAAAAAGGGGTTCAAGAATCAGGTAAGAAAGATAGAAGAAAATGGGAAGAAAAGTGGGGAAAAGAAATGAAATTAATACAAAAAGAAAATAACAACTTAAAAAGACAAAATTGTCCATATGAAAAAGAGGCAAGAAATCAAATGAAGTATTAAGCAAATTGGAAACTAGAACTGAGCTGCTGGAAGCCATGAAAATCAGGATAAACCAAGCCAAAAAGGGAAATCAACAGATCATACATGAAAATCAGTCTTTAAAGACTAGAATTAGGCAAGTAGAGGCTAATAATCTCACGAGACAGCAACAATAAAGCAAAATCAAAAGAATGACAAAATAGAAGGAAACATGAAATATCTCATTGAAAAGACAACTGACCTGGATCCAAGAGAGACAATATGAGAATTATTGGTCTACCTGAAAACCTGGAAAAAAAGAAAAAGTCTTGACATGATATTACAAGAAATTATCTAAGAAAATTGCCCTGATATTCTAAACAGTCCTAAAGAAAAGGCCAGAACTAAACAGAAAATTTGATGTCCAAATACAAAATTCAAGAGAACCATAAAAAGGTAAACAAGAAAAGGGGAGTGGATTTTACAGGCTTCAATAAGGTCAAATTGATTATATTCTTATATGAAAAAATGATATCTGTAACTCTTAAAATTTGTTTTCATATAGGCAAGGAGGAGACTAAGCTATCACTCTTTGCAGACGATATGATGGTATACTTAAAAAATCCTAGAGAATCAACTAAGAAGCTTGTAGAAATAATCAACAACTTTAGCAAAGTTGCAGAATACAAAATAAATGCACATAAATCATCAGCATTTCTATACATTTCCAACACA
>NC_058136.1:8971101-9024465 GCF_016433145.1 Gracilinanus agilis | reverse complement strand
CATGTAACCATGTTAAAAATGAATATTAATAAATGTTAAAAAAAAAAAAGAGACTAATCAAAGGAGGCTAGTCTACAGATAGGGAAAAAAGTCCAAGGGACTCCAAGTCAAAGATCTTTAGGCCTTCGAACTGTACATCTATGATTCTATGTTTCCTGAATCAAAGTGACCCAAAAAGTTAAGTCTAGGCTAAAACTAGAGCTCAGTCAGTCCTTCAGACTTCTAGCCCAGTCCTAACTCATGATGCACCTCACTCCAAAACAGTGATTTTCCGAAGTGCCTCCTAGTGAGTATGATTTCTAATAGGTTATTAGAGTGATTTTTTCCATCAATCATTCCAGATGCATAAAAACCGAAGTGAAAGTTACTTCATTAAAAGCACTCACACATAACTGGATACATTTACATAATAAGCAGGCAACTGAGACTCTAATCTTTCTATTTTATGTACCACTATAATCATTGCTCAGATTCAAAATGCTTGCTAGCTATTTGTGCTACCAAAACATGCTCTCAGATCCTAGAGCAATACAGGTGCCTAGCTAGGGCATCACACCACAAGCCAGACCAGTACAGAATGATTGTGAAGTGCTTTGCAAACCTTAAAGTATTATGTCAATGCAAGCTCTTATTTTTATTATCACTCCTGTGTCTCTTACCCCTCAGTCACTAGGGGAGAGTATGAGGATTGTTGGATCCCTGGAGCACATCAGGAAGGAATTTGTGTGTGTGGGCAAAGTAGATGGATGTCAATGTCAGGAAAAGCTCCCTGCCTCTCTCTCCAAAAAATTTCTAGCCCATAGGGTCTAAAATCCCCATAATTACCTACAGGGAATTAACCCTTGGGTTAAGGGATTATCTCCAGAAAGACAAAATAACAATGTGTGAGGAAGAGGAAGCCTCATTAGCCCACTGGCACAACTGAATATGTGAATAAATGGTGACTTTAGCAGAATAAATAACATGGGGGTGGGGGGAGTAGAGCTCAGTACAGATACTATAGCATTTTCAACTTAAAAGACCTTGGGCCAGTCTACCTGCCATTCTGAATCTCATTTTCCCTGTCAGTATAATGAGAGGGTTGAACAAGATGATCTCCAAGGTCCCATCTAGCTTTGACCTTCTGTGATATGACTGAAAGGATTTTAGGATATGGTTCTTTTAGGGAGGAGGAGATTGAGAGCACGGAATGGAGGACACCAAGGTATGAGTGTAGTGGACATTTCCAGGAGAAAGGGGCAATAATGACTCCAAGTATGTATGTTAATCAACTATGAGGTATAACCATCACACCTCCATATGTCAAGAGCATGTATGAGATCACTGAAGTAAAGCACAATGGAAAAAGGGAATACTGGGAAAAAGGAAATGGGATAAGCTTTGCAAGGAAGGGTGGTAAAAATCACCTACAAGGGAGAACCTGGGGTGAAATGAAATCAATGAACAAATCACAGAAACTAGGCAAATGATAATGATGGAACAACTTACAAAAATTTCCAGGATGCTGCTAAAACAATCCTCAGGTGGAAAATCATATCCTTGCAACCATACATCAACAAAAAAAAAGAGATTAACTGAATTTGCATTTTTTAAATTAGAAAATAAGCAAGCCTAAAATAAGTAGAAAAGATAATTAAAAATTAGAGGGAAAATAGATAACAAAGAACCATAGAAAGGATAAATAAAACTAAAAGCTGGTTCTTTTGAGAAGACTAATAAAATTGATAAACCCTTAGCTAATCTGATTAAAAAGAATAGAGAAAAAAACAAATCAATAAAACAAATGAATCACAGCAATTCCAAAACAATTTTTATGTGGTTTTGGATGTTTTGATTTATAAGATGATTAATTTTAAACAAAATCCTAACAGACTATAGGTATTAAAACCAAGAAATGATTCATTGTGATCAAGTAGAACTTACACCAAGGATGGTTCAACATTAAGGAAACAACATAATTAATCATCTTATAAAACAAAACATGCAGAATCACGTGATCATCTCAACAGATGCAGAACACATCTGATAAACTATATAGAACACTTTTTTTGCTAAAAATGCCACCAATTGGCAAAGAAATGGAAATTAAGGGGATGACCATCAATTGGGGAATGGCTGAACAAATTGTGGTTTATGATGGTGATGGAATACTATTGTGCTATTAGGAATGATAAATAAGATGGTTTCAGAAAGAACTGGAAAGACCTATGTGAACTGCTGCAGAATGAAATAAGCAGAACCAGGAAATCATTGTACACAGTAACAGTAACATTGTGGTAAAACTGAATTGGGACAGACTTAGCTACTCTCAGCAATAAAATGTTCCAGGACATTTCTGAGAGACTTAGGAGAGAGAATGCTATCCATCTCCAGAGAAAGAACTGTTGGAGTAGAAATGCAGATGAAAACATATGATTTATCACTTTGGGTATATGTTTCAAGGTTCTGGTTTTATGATTATTCACTCACAAAAATGAATATGGAAATACATTTTGTGTAATAATACATTATAACACAGATCGAATTGCTTGCCAGCTCTAGGAGGAGGTAGGGAAGGGGACAATTTGGATCTTATGAATTCAGAAAACGTGGAAATTTGTTATTACATGTGATTGGCAAAAAAAAGAAAAATTAAAAAGCCATCAATTACAGGCAAAGGACCATTTTTAATAACACAAAAAGCATCTAAACCAAAAATTAAGTATCATATGCAATGGGGATATTTTAGAACCTTTTCCCATAAATAGAACAGTAAAACAAAGATTCCTTCTCTCCCTGCTATTATTTCATAAAGTTCTGGAAATATTAGCAATTAGACTCTTTTAAATGAAATACAAAATGCATAAATACCTGTGGACCAACATTTCAAAATGAACACAAGACTTTTATAGGTTCAATTAGAAAGTGCTCCTCAGGATGTGGCAAAATTGGGACTCTAATACACTGCTGGTGGAGTTGTGAATTGGTCCAACTATTCTGGAGGGCAATTTGGAACTATGTCCAAAGGGCTTTAAATGAATGCCTGCCCTTTGATCCAACTGCGTTTGTACCCCAAAGAAATAAGGAAAAAAGCTTATACAAAATATTCATAACCACACTCCTTGTGGTGGCAAAAAATTGGAAAATGAGGAGGTGTCCATCGCTTGGGGAATGGCTGAACAAATTGTGGTATCTGTTGGTAATGGAATATTATTGTGCTGAAAGGAATAAAGAAATGGAGGAATCCCATGTGAACTGGAAAGACCTCTAGGAACTGATGCATAGTGAATGGAGCAGAAGTAGGAGAACACAGACTAAGACATGATAGCATAATTGAATGTAATGGACTTTTCTACCAGTAGCAGTGCATTGACCCAGGACAATCCAGAGGAATTTATGAGAAAGAATGCTATCCACATCCAGAGAAAGAACTGTGGAACCAGAAATGCATTAGAAAAATATATGATCGACCATGTAGTGTGATAGGGATGTGATTGGGGTTTTGATGTTAAAAGATCTCTCTACTGCAAATATGAATAACATGGAAATAGGTTTTGAACAATAATACATGTATAACCCAGTGAAACTGCTTGTTGGCTGTAGGGAAGGGGAGGAGAAAGCAAGGGGTGGGGGAATCATGAATCATGTAACCATGGAAAAATATTCTAAATAAAAATTAAAAAAAAGAAAGTGCTCCTTAAAGAAATAAGGGGGGCAGCTGGGTAGCTCAGTGGATTGAGAGCCAGGCCTAGAGACGGGAGGTCCTAGGTTCAAATTCGGCCTCAGACACTTCCCAGCTGTGTGACCCTGGGCAAGTCACTTGACCCCCATTGCCTACCCTTACCACTCTTCCACCTATAAGTCAATACACAGAAGTTAAGGGTTTAAAATAAAAATTAAAAAAAAAAAAGAAAGAAGGAAAACTTAAATAGCTGGAGGAATAGTCTGTGCTCATAGCTAGACTATGCCAATATAATGAAAATGACAACACTACCAAAATTAATTTATACTTTTAATGCCATATCAAATTACCAAAGGAGATACTTAACAGAATTTGCCCAAACAATAATGAAATTCACTTGCCAAAACAAAAGATCTAAAATATCAAGGAAAATGATGAAATGAAAAAGAGATGAAGCAAGAATAGACCTTGGATACATGTAAAACCCAGTGGAATTGCTTGTCAATTCCAGGAGTGGGGAGGAAAGACAGGAGGGAGACAACATGAATCATGTAACTCTGAAAAACCTATGTGTAAATTTGTTACTGGAAGAAAATTTTTAAAAATAAATAAAAAATAATAAACCTTAGACTATATATTATAAAGCAGCAGTCATCAAAACCAATTATTGGTAAAAAAAAAAAAAAAAGAAATAGAGAGAGATCAATGGAACCAACTAGAGAAGGGAAGTTCAGAAACAATAGAATTTAATAACATGGTATTTGATAAAGTGGAACAACAAACTACCTAGGGGAAAAACTCCCTATTTAATAAAAACTGGTGGGAAAACTAGAAATAGTCTAGCAGAAACTAGGCTTAGACTGACCTTCCTCCACAGTTATGGATATGTGGTCTTATATTAAAGAAAATAGTATAAAAAATGGAAGAGAACTATATCCTAGACCTCTCACATTTATGGGATAGGATAGAAATTTTTAACCAAGAGATAGAAGATAAATAAAGATAGATAAAATATGTAACTTGGATTATTTCAAATTGTAAAGCTGCATTTACAACATTAATTCATCTAGGACAGTGGTTTCCAAACTTTTTTGGCCTACCGCCTCCTTTCCAGAAAAATATTACTTAGCGCCCTGGAAATTATTATTTTTTTAATTTTAATAGCAATTAATAGGAAAGATAAATGCACCTGTGGCCATCACAGCTCTCCTGGATCACTGCAGCACCCACCAGGGGGCGGTGGTGCCCACTTTGGGAATCAAAGGACTGATCTAGGACAAGTAGCAAAGTAGTCAAATGGGGGGAAAAAAAACTATTTCTCCCATTAGGATCAATATCCAATATATATGAACAATTAATAAATATGTATATAACTAATAGTCATTTCCCAATGCAAAGGACATGACTCCCACTCAGCGTTTTCAACCCCCTCACCCTTCTCAGCAGGGAGTCCCCAACCACAATTCATTTTCTTCTCCCTCGGATCCATACTCAGAAGATCCAGATCCCCATTCTATAGCAAGGGCTCCATATCCCTGATACTTTGTCCCTAGTGTTCAGTGGTCCTTCTCCCCATTCCTCTTCAGTATCACTTTCTTTTACTCTCTAATTCCCTGACAAATTGCCTTCCTCTCAAGGTCCTTTTGAGTCTTTGTTTTTACTTTAAAGATCTATTTTTGAGGGAAATTTCATTCTTCCTGATAACCTGAAAAGTAGAAAGGATTTGTTCCCCGTCTAGCCTTTAGTTTCCAACTAGGAAGGACACTATCCTGTACATTAGGAGTTACTCGGCCTTGGCAGAAAAACAACCATCACATAAACACTCTGCCCTCTCTACTTCCTCAAAGAGAATTTCTCAATCCTCCAAATTCTTCTGGTAGTTCCTATGTCAAAATGCCTCTTGGCCACACCTGTTCCTCTCTCTAGGGGTTCCTGAGAGGTTTTGTTTCTTTCCCAAGAGAAGCTAGCTTACTCAACTTCCTTCTAGCACAAGGGACAATTTGTCCAGTTATTGGGTTTATCAGACACTTTCTACATCTTCCTCTTCTTCTACTGGTTCCTAATAATTCAATTTCAGTAGCAACCTCCTCCCTTTTCCCTGATCAAAATGCCTATTGATATTTTTTCTAAATAATCCTAATAGACTCCAGACTCAATGATGGGCTCTTTCAGATCACTAAAGATCAGAAAAATCACACCATTGATGTTGTGATTGAATTCTTTACCCAAGCCAAATGATGACTATGAGGATGAATGAGGACTACAAAGGAAGGTTGGTGTGGATGGCCTTCAGTCTGTGCAGTTGAAGGCCATGACCATATCAGGGAGATCATAAATCCACTGAAGTAGTGAAGTATTCATTTTTTTAATGAAACCAGACATAATAATTCAGATAGTGTATCTGTCTCATTGAGAATTTTCTTTTTTTAAAAATTATACATTGTTTTAAATCCAAACGAAAATGAATCATCCATCTGCACTTCCCCTCTATTTAGGCTGTAATCCCCCTAGTAGGAACGCAGAGTTCATGAGAGAAAGGAATGTCCATGTTTTTATATTTCTATCTCCAGTGCCTAGCATAATGCACGGCACATAATAGGCTCTTGTTGATTGATTTGTACAGTGTTGATGGTGCTTGAGAAGCACAGCAGATTATTAATAACAACCAACATTTATACGGCACAACATTCATCAACCAGCATGCCAGCTACTGAGCTAAATACTGCAGATAGAAGAGCCTCAAAAAGCTTACGTTCTACTTGAGGAAAATATAATCTAGGATGTTCCTTTCAACATCCCTATGAGGTAGATATGACCAACCCTATTTTACAGATGAGAAATGTGAGACTAAGAGACAAGACTTGCCTAGGATCACAGTGATAGCAGCAGAGACGAAATCTGAACCCAGGCCTTCTAGACTCCTAGACCATCTATCCCATCTAGCCTGGAAAAGAAAGAAAGTATATTAATTCAGGTCACATGAGGTCTGTGGTGTTTTTACATTTTTTAATTAATGAACCATCTGGCCTTTAGGTGATCCCAGTCAGTATGCAAAATAGATTATTCATTTATAATCCCTGATGCTGAATGTACTCAGTGGGACCCAATCACTTGGGCCCCCCCTGCTTTGCATAAGAAACCACTGTTTCCAAGATAAGCATCTTTTCATCTAGTAGGCCAGAGCTCATCCTTCTTCCGGTGTATTGTAGCTGCCCCTCTCTCGGAGCTGCTCCCCAAATGATGACACAATAACACAGGAAGGCAATCATTTCCAGACCAGCACCACTACCCAGTGTTCTCATGGCAGCTGTGTCCACACCACTTGAATGGCCATTGGGCGGGAACTGACTAAGCAGACACTGCAGGAGAGAAGATGGTATTCCTAAGGGATTGGGAACTCCGACAGCCAAGAATAAATACTAAGGAATGTCCAATTTGGACTCAGTCCAACACAGTCTCACTCTATCACCGAGGAAATGGTTTGTCCAAACCAGGTCCTGCAGTTGAGGGCACTCAGGTACCATCCTTCCATCAAGGACATGCCTCCAGCACATAGCTGTGCATTGCTTCCAAGGCAGAAAAGCAGTAAGGGCTAGGCAATGGGGGTTAGGTGACTTGCTCAAGATCACACAGCTAGGAAGTGTCCAAGGCTAGATATGATCCTAGAACCTCCCGTGTCTCTGGGCCCAGCTCTAATCCACAGAGCCACGGTACCTTTTCTTAATGATGTAAGCTATACTTGGCTGTAAGCTTCATGAGGGCAGGGATCAACAAGCATTGCTTACTTATGTGACCATCTCGCTTTTGTGCTTGCCCTCAAGGCACTTACATTCTACTGGAAGGCTACTACAATCAAGATAGATATGAAATAAATACAAAATGAGGAGAGTGGAGTATGAAGTACCATTTTGAGAAACCAAGGAACGTCCTTGGGTTGAGCCTTGAAGGGAGAGAGGGGTTCCAAGGGGTGGTTGTGAGAAAGTGCTACCTTTTGACCCTGTCAAATATAGTCACTAGGTTTATCAAATGTTTTATGATCAAAGGTCCCACTGCTTAGTTTTAACCAGCCCTCAGGGCTTCAGAGAGATGGGGGCAAGGTCTGGCATGCATAACCCCAAACCACAGATGCAAATTCTAATGTGCAAACCAGTCCCCAATTCAGAGCGATTCATCAACATTTCCAGGCCAGTTGCTTTATCATCACTGCTCTATCAGTTCTGGGTCAATGGAAATTGAGACACTAAGGCCTATGCCAGTCACCTGCAATATTGGGCAACACACACTATGCTGCAGCTACCTCCTCCCACCTACCCAAGGTTTATGGTCATATTCAGCTGTTTCACAAAAACAGGCTTCCGTGTCTCTGAATTAAGGATGACAGCAGAAAGATGATTATGTCTGAAGTCTTGGGACCCACCTTTGAATCTCCCGTCACTACTTATGTATCAATGGCAAGACAAGTCAACTCTCTCTGAGCCTCATTTTTCCCATTTGTAAAAGGAAGGAGTTCAACCAGATGGTGCCTAAAAGGTCCCTTCCAGCTCTTCTAGGCCCATTTCCTCCTCTATACAATAGAGCTTGGACTAAAGCTCTATACCAGTGATGGCAAACCTATGGCATGAGTGCCAAAGATGGCATGCAGAGCATTCTCTGTGGGCTCATGGCTACGCCCTACCCCCCCATGGCCATAATTTGATACTAAAAAGGCAGAGGGACTCAGGCAGAGCTGCTCCCCTCCCCCTCTCCACTGTGCCTGATGACATTTTTCCCATCCCCCACCCCTCTGCCCAGCAGCCCAATGGGGAACGCACAGTGGGTAAAGTGGGCAGCTTGCAGGTGGCAGAACTGGAGGGGATCAGAGTGCTCAGAACATTCCCTCCACACACACACTCACTGAAGACATTCCTCACTTCACCCCGCCTTTCTGCCCAGCAACCCAATGGATGCACTTCCTCCCTCCCCTGTGTGGGGTAAGAGGGGGCAGGGCATACTCAGCATGTGGGGGGGAGTAGACACAGCATATGGTATGGAAGGTTGGGGTAGGGGTGGGGCCCAGCATTCTGTCTCCAAAAGATTTGCCATCACTACTCTATACAGTCAGTTAAAACAAGGCCTGTAATTGTGGCCCAGATCATGGGCTTCCTACTGCAAAATTTAGACTTAAGTTGAAGAAAATAAGAAAAATGGTCTGACCACCTAGGGATGGTCCAGATAACATCCCTTATGAGTATGAAGTGGAGGTCATGAAAACATTTAGCCAGAGCAGTCTAGTAGAGTGTCCAAAGACCACAGATAGAGATTTGCAATGTTATACAGGAGGAGGTGACAAAATATCCCAAAGAAAAAGAATAGGGAGGCAAAATGGCTGCCTCATGATGAGGCTTTACAAATAGCTAAGGAAAGAAGGAAAGGGAAAGGGAAAGGAGAAAGGGAAAGATATACCCAGTTAAATGCAAAATTCCAGATGATAGCAAGGAGAGATGGTTTTCTTTTTCTTTTTTTTTAAACCCTTACCTTCTGCCTTGGCAGAAGAAGAGTGATAAGGGCTAGGCAATGGGGGTTGAGTGACTTGCCCAGGGTCACACACCTAGGAAGTATCTGAGGCCAAATTTGAACCCAGGACCTCCCGTCTCTAGACCTGGCTCTCAGTCCACTGAGCCACCCAGTTGCTCCTGAGAAGGTTTTCTTAAATGAGTAATCCAAGGAAATAGAAGAAAATACAAATGGGAAAGACAAGAGATCTCTTCACGAATATTAGATATTATCAAGGGAATGTTTCATGCAAAAAATGGGCATGCTAGAAGACCAAAATGGTAAGGAATTAACAATTAGAAGAGAATATGAAGAGGTTAAAAGACTATACAGAAGAACTATGTGAGAAAGCTCTTAACATCACTGATAAACACAATGGTGAATATATTAGATATTTTCAGGGGAATGTTTCATATAAAAATGGGCATGATAGTAAGGAATTAATAGAATTAGAAGAGATTAAGAGAAGGTTGAAAGAATATACAGAAGAACTTTATGCAAAAGATCTTAATATCATTGAAAAACATAATGATGTTCCTGATCCAGAGTCATACCTTCCAGGGAAAGGAGTCAAGCAGGCTTTAGGAAACATTGTTAACAATAAGGCTAGTGGAGGTAATGGAATTCCAGCTGAGCTATTTAAAATCCTAAAAGATCTGTTAAAGCACTTCACTCAATATGCCAGCAAATTTGGAAAATGTAACAGTGGCCACTAGATTAAAAAAGATCAGTTTGCTTTCCAATCCTTAAGAAGGGCAATGGCAACGAATGTTCCAATTACCCAACAAATGCCCTCATTTCACATCCCAGCAAGGTCATGCTCAAGATTCTTCAAGCTAGGCTTCAGCAATAGGTGAGCCAAGAGTTACCAGAACAGCAGGCTGGTGTTCAAAGAGGCAGAGGAACTAGAGACCAAATTACCAACTTCCATCAATTTAGCAAGAAAGTAAGGGAATTCCATAAAAACATCCCCTGCTTCATCGACTACACTAAAGCCTTTGACTGGATGGATCACAACAAAATGTGTCCCGTCCTCCTAGAAACGGGAGTACCAGATCATCTTGTCTCTTGTGGACCCTGTATGTAGATCAGGAAAAACAGTTGGAACTTAGCTTGGAACAACTTATTGGTTTAAAATTGGAAAAGATTGGGACATGAATAGGCAATTCTCAGATAAAGAAATCAAAACTATCAATAAGCACATGAGAAAGTGTTCTAAATCTCTAATAATTAGGGAAATGCAAACCAAAACAACTCTGAGGTATCACCTCACACTTAGCAGATTGGCTAAAATGATAGCAGGGGAGAGTAATGAATGTTGGAGAGGATGTGGCAAAATTGGGACATTAATGCATTGCTGGTGGAGTTGTGAAATGATCCAACCATTCTGGATGGCAATTTGGAACTATGCCCAAAGAATGATAAAAGACTGCCTGCTCTTTGATCCAGCCATACCATTGCTGGGTTTGTACCCCAAAGAGATAATAAATGAAAAGACTTGTACAAAAATATTTATAGCCGTGTTCTTTGTGGTTGCAAAAAATTGGAAAATGAGAGAATGTCCTTCAATTGGGGAATGGCTGAACAAATTGTGGTATCTCTTGGGGATGGAATACTATTGTGCTCAAAGGAATAAAGAACTGGAAGAATTCCATGTGAACTGGAAAGACCTCCAGGAAGTGATGCAGAGTGAAAGGAGCAGAACCAGGAGAACATTGTACACAGAGACTGATACACTGTGGTACAATTGAACATAACGGACTTCTCTACTAGCAGCAATGCAAGGATCCAGAGCAAGGCTAAGGGACTTATGAGAAAGAAAACTAGCCACATTCAGAGGAAGAACTGTGGGAGGAGAAACAAAGAGGAAAAACAACTGCTTGAACACATGGGCTGTTGGGGATATTATTGGGGATGAAGACACTAAACAATAACTCTAGTCCAACTATCAATAATAGGGAATTATGTCTTAATCAATGATACATGTAAAACCCAGTGGAATTGTGTGTCAGCTAAGGGGGGTTAGGGGTGTTAGGGGGAGGGAAAGAACATGAAATATGTAACTATGGGAAAATACTTAAAATAAAATAAAAATATATTAAAAAATAAACGTCATTAAAAATTAAAAAAAAAATTTTAAGATTGGAAAAGATTACAGCAAAGCTGTGTGCTGTTGCCTTATTTAATTAAGCTGAGTACACCACATGAAATGCCAGGCTTGACAAATCAGAAGCCAGAATTCAGGTTGCTAATGTCAGAAATGCAGAAGATACAACTCTGATGGCACAAAGTGAAGAATCAATAAGCCTTATGATGAGGGTTAAAGAGGAAAGTTTATAAGGTAGCTCAAAGCTTAACATTAAAAAAAAAAACCTAAGATCATGGCAATTGGTCCCATTGCTTCCTGGCAAATAGAGGGAGAAGTGGATGTAGTTATATTGTTGGGTTGAGAGATTAGTGCAGATAATGACTGCAGTCATGAAATTAAAAGATACTTGCTACTTGGAAGGAAGGCTATGGCAAATCTGACAGCATACTAAAAAGAAGAGACATCACCTTGCCAACGAAGGTCTCTATAGTCAAAGCTCTGGTTTTTCCAGGAGTAACATAAGGCTGTGAGTTGAACTCTAAGGAAAGCCGAGCACTATAGAATCGATACTTTCCATTTGTGGTGCTAGACAAGGCTTTTGAGAATCCCTCAGACAACAAGGAGATCAAATCAGTCAAAACTTAAATTAATTCAGACTCCTCACTGAAAGGACAAATACCAAAACTGAAGCTTAAGTATTTTGGCCACATGATGAGAAAGCAGGATTCATTGGGAAAGACCCTGATTGAGCCAAGACTGAAGGCAAAAGGGTAAGGAGACAGAAGAGAATCAGATGGATAGTACCATAGAAGTAACAAACTGGAGCTTGGACCCACTTTGGGAGATAGTGGAGGATAGAAAAGCCCAGCCTCCTATGGTCCCTGGAGTCACCAAGAATCAGACAGGACTAAATGACTCAGCAGCAAGTGTGTCAATCATTGTGTTAGACACTGAAAACCCAAGTCAAAACAGTTCCTGTTCTCTCAAAGCTCATGGACAGCATGCCAGCAACTCTGTCCAAATAAGATGTAGAATACACAGGAAGGAAAAGTAAAAGAAGGGGCTGCCCTAGCCTCCGTAGGCACTTGGATTATCAGCTTCCAAGGACTGATAGAGTCCTGCTATGGACAATCTGAAGTTCTTGGCTAGACATAGTGGAGGTCACAGTTGTATACTTGAGAGTGTTTCGCTAGAGCCAAAGCATTTATAATAAGGGAATTGTGGTTCCTGGCTCCCCAGTCCTGGCCATTCTGCATCATCCAATCTAGATGGAGATGGGGAGAGAAGCAGGCACAAAAGTGAGGGATTTGCAGAGGCTAACACTGTTTGGTAATGATGTCTCCTCAAACTTAAATGATTATTAAAATGTACATTTTTAGGGGAGAGAACAGCCTGCTTCTGCTTTTATGGGCCAAATGTGGGCACAGGGCTCTTTGGAAGCCAATCACTCCATAGACGCCAGTAAAGGGTTTCATTTCCCGATCTAATTGTCCAACAGCTTTTAGGAGATTTCGGAGTGGCAGCTGCTTAACTGACAGGTGCTACAGTCACCAGAGCCATTGACTCAGGCTGCCAAGGTCTTCCTAACACCATTAATGCTGCCAGAAGCCTATGGCCTAGAGGAACATTCTCTGCCTCCTCTTATCAATGCCTCTTCTGAGCTACCAAAAAAAGAGCTGAAAACCCGTTCCCTGCATTCAGTTTTCTCATGGGAGTCAAAGTTGGGAAATGGGAAGGGGGGGCAGCTGGATGGCTCAGTGGATAGAGTGTGAGACCTGGAGACAAGAGGCCCTGGGTTCAAATTTGGCCTCAGATACTTCAGAGCTGTGAGAACCTAGTCAAGTCACAATTCCCATTGCCCAGCCCTTACCTCTCTCTTCCCTCAAACTATAGTATTAAGTATTATAGACAGAAGCGTTCTTTAAAAGGAAAAAAAAAAAAAAGCTGTTCATTGTAACTCAGCTATGTAAATGTCTCTTGACTGATGATCACCAAAAACATTCATGCGACTTACAAGCCAGATTCCGGAGTCCATCATGCAGTTAGATTCTTGGATATATCTCCCCAGAGGACATTTTGTCTTTTGGGATCACAAATACCCCAACTGAAGCTGTTGAGTTTCTTTTCTGATTAGCCACTAAATGGAAGCCTCGTGTCCAAAATAAAGGAGGCCATGGTTGAACTCTACTCTGCCCTCGTCAGACTACATCTTCAGGATTGTGTTCTAGTTGCCACATTTCTTCACGGACACTGACAAGTTGATGACGTTCAGAAGAATTTGCTCCAAATGAGGAGGAGACCTGAAGTCAAGTCATTAGAAGAATGGATGAACGAACTGAATCTTTAGCCTCGGAAAATACAGGACTTAAGGCACATGAAATACTTGGTTTTCAGTACTGGGTGTAAAGAGCTGTTATGTAAAGGGATTTTTTAACTTAATCTATTCGATCCTCAAGGGGCATCCAGGAACAAGTGAGAAAAGTTATGGAAAAGTCAACCTCAGTTAAATAAAATAAACATTCTAAAAATCACAGCTATCCAAGAAAGACTAGCCTCTATTGCTAGGTATTGAGTTCCCTGTTACTAAAGGTATTCAAGCAAAAACTGAATTTGTCAGGGATTCCTACTCAGGAATGGGTTGGAGGAGATGACTGACTTTAGTCCCTTCCAACTCTGAGATTCTGTGATCTGCTCATTAGCTATGACTGAGACATTTTGTGGTAGAGTAAGCCGACAGGATTAATTTGTGGAAAAGTCATTTCACAGAAGATGAAAGCTAATTCTTCTCTCTCCCAACTGAGGAGAGAACCATGAGGAATTGGAACCATATCAATGAGGGTTTGCCTACTCTGACCCAAACTTGTAGGAGATGCGGAAGACCCAATGGAAGTATGGTGCTGTTATATAACCCCACTTCTCTCCCACCTTCTGCCTCTGTGACCTCGGACAAGTCATTTCACCTCTCAGGGCCTCATCATTTCACACGAGGACCTTCTGGTCGGTATACCTCCACTTGACGTTGTTTGTGAAGAGGAGATCTGCTCTCCACCTCCAACTTCACCACCATTCAATGCCCTCCAGTGGTTCCATACTAACATCACCTCTAAGATCACCTAGAACAGGGGTCGGCAACCTTTTTGGCTGTGAGAGCCATAAACACCACATTTTTAAAATGCCATTTCGTGAGAGCCGTACAGTGCTCACAGTGCGCGCTCCTGTAACAGCGCCTGAAAAAAAAATGGACTTTATGGCTCCTGCAGAAAGAGCCATATCTGGCCCTCAAAAGAGCCAGATATGGCTCGAGAGCCATACGTTGCCGACCCCTGGGCTAGAAAGACCTCTGTCTGACATTTCAAGGCATTTATAACTGGGAGCCCTCTTACTTATCTAGTGTTCTTCCGCCTTCCTCTCCCTGTGAGCCAGGGACACCAGCATCCTTACTTTTCCTCCAGGGAGATACTTCTCTCTCACCCACACATCACTGGCTGTCACCTCCAAATCTCTGCCTCCCGGCTAAAACTCCATCTTTAACAGGAAGCTTCCCCCAATCCACAGCAATTCTAGAGTCTTTCCTCTACCCATTGTCACCAATCCCTACCTTCTAGAACTTCTCTGCACTGGTTTACTTGTTGTCTCCCTCATTAGACTGTTGGGTCTTTCTTTGTATACTAGTGCTTAGCATGGCATCTGGCACACACTAGGTGTGTGCTTAAAGTGTGCTGACTGATTGAATGATTACAAAGGATTTGTTTTCTCTTCCTTTAGAAGGAGCAGGGGAAAGTATTGGGGTGGGGCTAGGGTTCCAGTAGAGAACAAAAGGCCAGAAAGAATTGCTGACAGTTGAGAAAGTGGTTAAATGTATAATCCTTAAAAAGAAAAGCAAGCTCAACAGAATTTACATAATGGGGGAGGCAAAGGGAGGCCAAGGGTTTGAATGGCAGGAGAGCGAAGAAAAAATGAGTAAGACAGGCAGACAGAGGGCAAAGGAAGAAGCGGGCCAAGAGGGGAAGATGAGATGCCTGCAGCAGAGCTGAGGTTAGCTTCAAAGACCTGTGTCACCGGCAATAAGGGCACAGGTGTGCCAGCATAATGTCAACTGGGAGGCCTTTGGGGCCAGCTTGCTGGTAGGGCTGTCATGGGTTCCTCCCCAGATTCAACCCTCCAGGGCATCTGCACCCTTCCTTCCCGTCATGCAAAGGCTCAAGCCAAAATAGCACTGGAAGATTGAATTAAAGAGAGAATGCCAAAAATGTCAGCAATGGGTCTACAGAGAGAGGACGAAAGAAGCAGAAAAAAAGAGAGATGAGATGATTATAGACAAGGAAACCCACCCAAGAGGTTAAGAGACTTGGCCAAGGTCATGCAAACAGCAAGTGGAAAAAGCCCCAATCCTGTTCTGTTTCATCAAACTGCCGAAAAAAGGTTTTCTAGTGAAGAATAGCCTCAGGAGGTAGAGGTGGGCCAGCTATAGGCGTCATATCCCTCCCTTTACAGAGGAAAGAGACTGGTCCAGGATCACCTGGGGAGGAAGGGTGCAGACCCAATGAGCACTCTTTCCACCACAGTAACACGGCTCCTCTCAAAAGGTGCCAATAAAGTTGGCCTCACCTAGAGGGGCCAGTGTCCCAGGTGACGCAACCCAGAAAACTTTAGACAGGGCTGCGGAGGCAGAGCAGAGTGAAAACCTAGCAGCGTTCTTTCTCCCTTGGGATCAATACAAGTAGGCAAGGAAAAAGCTACAAACACGAAGAGCAAGCTCGCATCCAATGACCCCTTTTTAGCCATTGTTCTCTAAAGGGTCTCCTCACCCTTTGCTCATTGAACAAATAAGCTCACGTCTGACTCCCTCCAAGGAGAGGGGAGGGGAGAGAACCACCTGGATCCTAGTTATGCTTCTGAAGGGAGGAAAAGGAAGCAGCCAGTTCCTTGGTTCTGCCACTCTTGAGTTCTTTTTGCCTTCGTTCTTAGCAGGCCACATATGAACCTGCACAGATTGAATAATAATCATTAGCACATGCATATGTCCTAGAAGTTCAGGGCTAGGCTAGATGGCCCCTCTGAGGTCTTCAAAGACACCCGAGATTTGAACCTCAAATGCCCTTTAGTCCAACCCTCTCTTTGTATGGAAGAAAAAGGAACCTTGAGGAAAGTGAAATGACTTGCCCAAGGTCAGAGCAGCTATTGCAGCCCTTTCTCCCTTGTAGCCCCAGCCAAGTAATTATGGTAATTTTCTTGGAGCCACTTCATTATGGGACACCCAAGCCTTGAAGGCAGCTTGGTGTGGGGAGGGGGGCCTGAATATCTGCTTTCATCTTGTAGAAAGACTCACATAGGGTCAGCAAAGCCTCGGCAGGTATCCATAGGGCATTTCTTTCCCCCTGAGGTAAATCTACCAACAAAGAGGGATCTAATGTCTGCAGCAAGGTTCTTTCTTAGAATCCATAGTGTGTATGGGTTCCAAAACAGAAGAGTGGGAAGGGCTAGACAATGGAGGTTAAGTGACTTAACCAAGGTCATCCAACCCGGAAATGTCTGACTTTTCCCAAAATTATAAGATCCAAACTATCTCCTTCCCTCCCCCTACTTGGAGGTAATGAGCAATGTGATCAGGGCCATACATGTATTAGGATCCAAAACACTTCCGTGTTTGTTATAAGAACAAACTCATCCATAACTGAAACCCCCAAATAAAACTGTAAATACACTGATGTGAAAGATAGTCTACTTTCATCTGAATTCTTTCGACTCCCAACAGTTCTTTCTCTGCAGGTGGATAGCATTCCCCATCATCTTTCAGGATTGTTCTAGATCGTTGCATTGCTGAGAGTAGTCAAGTTTTCACAGTCGATCATTGTCCAATATTGCAGTTACAGTGTACAATGTTCTCCTGGTTCTGCTTATTTCTCTCTGTATCAGTTCGTGCAGATCTTTCCAGCTTTTTCCTGAAGTCATCTTGCTTATCATTTGTTAGAGCCCAGTAAATAGTATTCCATCACCAGAATGGATCACCATTTATTCAGCCATTCCCCAAATAATGGGCAGCCCCTCAATTTCCAATTCTTTGCCACCAAAAGAAGAGCTGCCATAAATATTTTTGTGCAAGTAGGTCCTTTCCCCCTTTTTATTACTTCCTTGGGATACAGATCCAGCAGTGGTATTACCAGATTAAAGGGTATGAACAGTTTTAGAACCCTTTTGGCATAATTGCCTCTTCATTTCCAGTGTTAAACCCCCCAATAGCTTTTACTCCTTTTATTGAAAATGCTAGAATTTAAAAGCAATGAAAGACGATGTTCTTGTTTTTGCCATTCTTAGTGGAAAATTTCCTAATGTTCCTTCATTGCACATAATGTTGGTTCTCACTTTACAGTGGATTATTTTAAACCATTGAGGAAAATAGTTATTGTTTCTTATTTTTTAGTGGTTGAGCCATGAATGAGCCTTGGGTTTTAATCAAAGACATTGGGGGAGGGGGTGAATTTTAAGAAAGTTATATACTCCAAGGTGAAAATGGGAACATAATTTACCATAAGCAAATTTATCTGTCAGATATATGGCTGAGGAAAGAATTCATGACCAAACAAGAGATAATGAGCATTGTGGGATATAAAGTATATGCCTTTAATTACATGGAAGTAAAAGGTTTCGCACAAACAAAAGCAAATGCAACCAAGATTAGAATGAAAACAGAAAACCAGGGAGGAGGGGTTTACAGTTAAGTTTCTCTGATACTTGCCTTATATCTCAAATATAGAAAGAACTGAATCAAATTTATAAGAATCCAAGTCATTCCCCAATTGATAAAATTGATTTTAAAAAGATAAGTATAAAGCTTTCAGAAGAAGAAATCAAAGCCACCTGGAAATGTTTATCTCATTTTGTACCCTGAGTCCATCACTTCTTTGTCAAGAGATGGGCAGCATGCTCCCAGAATTGTGGACTGTCATTAAATTGATGAAAAATCATTTTTTAAAATGTGATGCTCAATGACACCCCAAATAAATAGGGAAAATGGAAATACTCATCTACGTATCTTCCATAGAATTAAAATCTTGAGTGTATTCTATATAGCAACTACTATAGTTGGTAAATAAAAGCATTTGCTAAATGCCAATAGTTCTTTAGATAACAGAACTTAGCAGATTATATTTATCTCCCAGTTTCCAACTCATAATAATGACTCGTATTTAAATGGTGCTTTGAAGTTTACAAAGTATCTTCTTTACAATAACTCCATGAGGGAGAAAATTCATGAATTATTACCCTTATTTTATAGCTGAAGAAACTGAGGCTCCAAAAAGCAAAGAGACCTGCCCCTGGCACGTGGTTGATAAGCTTCCTTTCACTTCCAGTTTCCTGGAGAAGCAAAATGGTATTGTGATTAAAATGCTGATCTTTTTTAAAGCTAAAATAAAATAAAATGTGATGCTGTGTTCGATTCACCGATATTTTATTCGGTGATTTTGTATCTATATTTGTCAGGGTAACTCATCAATATTTTTTTAGTATCTTCTCAACCAGATTTTAAAATCAACACCATATTTGTTTCATGAAGACATTGAGTAGTATCTTAGGGCCAATTTTTTTTTTCTGACTGCAATTGCCAGTCTCCTCTGTAAATGTAAAATTATTTCATGCTTTAAAAAAGGTATATGTGCCTGTGCAACTATATTGGTAAAATGAGACCTTTCCCCCTGATATTGGAATCCCATTTGGAAGTCTCCCCTCAGTCCCTGTCTGTGAATATATAGCATCCCAAGAAAAAATTGTAAACTCTTGAATGAGGGCTTTGTTGTTCTCTAAGGAACAAGGCTCTTCGGCTTTCCAACAGAAAAGCTATTTAGAAGATAAAGAAGATCGTTTAGGTGGCTTGGTTTCATTTTCTGTTTACTTGGGTAATTTATTCTGATTTCATTATTTTGCTCAAAACCCCTAAACTGCTAGAAAGATCTCCCTTTTTCCAAAAGGCTGATAATGCTCAACTCAGCCCAAGTGAAATAGGTTTCTGTACCACTTCCTGCCCAGACTAGTTTTCTGCATCCTAAGGGAAGGTAAGAAAGATCAACCTCTAGGACTTCCATGTGGCATCCCATTTAGTCAATCTCTGGCCCAGAGGACTAGAAGACTGAAGCATCCCTCATGTATATCAGTGATAAAACTTTTAATTTGGAGTCTTAAACTTCTGTCAGTGATAGGACTTTTAATTTTTGGTCTTGGATGCTAACAACCAGAGCTTCTAGAATGCTGCAACCTCAAGTGGGGTGGGTGGGTGGGTGGGGACTGCTTAGACCAGGCCTTTCACTTCTCTTCCTCACTGTGCCCTTCCAGCTGATATGAGACTACAAACAGCTGAGTTGCCTAGATAGGGTATCAGTTAATATTAATTAAGCATTCCTCATGTGCCAGGCACTGTGCAAAGTGATAGGATAACCAGAAAAGACCCATTCTTGGTGCTGACTAAGACGATTAGCTGTCCTCCATGCCAGAAATGCTCTCCTTTCTCACCTCTGGCTCTTCCAAGCCCTATTTTCCTTCAAGGCTCAACTCAAGTAACACCTCCTACAAGATACTCTTCTGGATGCCCCCTGTGGCTAGGATTTCCCCTTCAAAATCATCTTATATCTATGCTGCACCTATGTTGTCTTCCTTTGCTAGACTCTAATCTCCTGAGGGTAGGGATTGTTTTCTTTTTTCCCCTTTTTTTAAAATTTTTTTTAAACCCTTAACTTCTGTGTATTGGCTCCTTGGTGGAAGAGTGGTAAGGGTAGGCAATGGGGGTCAAGTGACTTGCCCAGGGTCACACAGCTGGGAAGTGTCTGAGGTCAGATTTGAACCTAGGACCTCCCGTCTCTAGGTCTGACTCTCAATCCACAGGGCTACCCAGCTGCCACTCTCTTTTGCCTTGATATGCCCAGTGGCTAGCACAGTACCTGGCATGTGGTAGATGCTTAATAAATCCTTGTTAATTGATCCTCCACTAGTCCTTTGGGAAACCATTTCAAACTCCCTTATGCACTAACTGATCTCAAACTATGGGCCTTCAGGCTGCTCATATAGCTGGAGGAGACCAAACATAGACCCGAGGACCTGACTCTCCAGATTTCCTCAGACCTCTGCTGGCTGGAAGGAATATCCTTCAATAAAATTCATTAAGATAAGGAATTCTGTACCTGTAGCTAGTTCCTTTCTTCTCTAGGTAGGAAGTGGTTAATCATAAAAAGTTGTCAGGTCAGCAAACATTTATTAAGCACCTACTATATGAATGGACACTGTGCTAAGCCTAGAGATATGAAGAAAAAAAAAACAAAAGAAAGCCCTGCCCTCAAGGAGCTCAGTCTAATGGGAAAGCAAACATGCAAACAATTATATACAAACAAGCCATATACAGCATAAACAGGAGCTGATCAACACAAGTAAGGCACTAGAATTAAGGTAGATTAGGAAAGGCTTCATGGAGAAGATGAGAGGCTAGCTAGGACTTGAAGGAAGCCAGGAGGCAGAGATCAGGAAGGAGAGAATTCTAGGCATGGAGAACAACCAATGACAATGTCCACAGTTGGGAAATGTGGAATCTTGTGCTAGAAATAGCAAAGAAGCCAATATCACTGGGATCACAGAATATATAGTAGGGGCGGGAAGTATGGTGTAAGATTACTAGAAAGGTTGGAAATTAGGGAAAGGCCGGGTTATGAAGGGGTTTCAAAGTCAAAGAGAGGATTTTCTATTTGATTCTCAAGATGATAGAGAGACCAAAGAGATCATAATGAAAAATATTTATAGCTGCTCTCTGTGATGGCAAAAAATTGGAAAATGAGGGAATGTCCTTCAATTGGGGAATGGCTGAACAAATTGTGGTATCTGTTGGTGATGGAATACTACTGTGCTCAAAGAAATAATGAACTGGAGGAATTCCATGTGAACTGGAAAGACCTCCAGGAACTGATGCAGAGTGAAAGGAGCAGAACCAGAACATTGTACACAGAGACTGATACACTGTGGCACAATTGAATGTAATGGACTTCTCTACTAGCAGCAATGCAATGATCCAGGACAATTCTGAGGGACTTATGAGAAAGACTGTATCCACATCCAGAGAAAGAACTGTGGGCGCAGAAACACAGAAGAAAAACAACTGCTTTATCACATGGGTTGATGTGGATATGATTGGGGATGTAGACTCTAAGTGATCACCCTAATGCAAATATTAATAATATGGAAATAGGTCTTGATCAATGACACATGTAAAACCCAGAGGAATTTCGTGTTGGCTACAGGAGGGGGTGAGAGGAGGGGAAGGAAAGAACATGAATCATGTAACCATGGAAAATATTCTAAATTAATTAATTATTTTTTTTCAAACAAACAAAAAAGATGTTAGGGAGCCACTGGAGCTGACTGTTGATTGAATAGGATTTAGTAATAAAGAGACCTATGTTTTAGGAAGGTTGGTTTCACAGTTGAGTGGAGGATGGACTGGAGTGGAGACACTGATGCAGGGATACCAAGTCAAAGGCTATTGCAATAGTCCAGGTTTGAGGATATGAAGGCCTGCACCAAGGCAATGGCAATTTCAGAGGAAAGAAGAGGGTATATTAAAGAGATGTTATGAAGATAAAATTATAGCATCTGATTGGATATACAAGGTGAGGAGTAAGGGGAGATTGAGGATGCCATCTAGATTGTGAATCTAGACTGTTAGTTAATGAGAGAATAAATGGCAGAGACATTGATTGTAGGTGGCTTTCTCGAAGAGCTTAGCCACAAAAGGAAAGAGAGATATAGGACTATAGTATATATGAATTTATCAAGTGAAGGGAGTTATAAGCATGTTTATAGACAGGTGAACAGCCACTAGACAGTGAAAGATGATTGAAGATGAAAGAGTTGGAAAAATAGAAGGAACAATCTCTTGGAGAAGACAGGATGGCATGGGATCACTTATACATGTAGAAGAGTTTGTCTTAGAAGGACATAGTAGCAATAGGTATCTGAGTGATGTGAAATGAAGAGGAGGGGAGAAGAGATAGATCTCAGAGAATGGCTTTAATTTTTTTAGTGAAATGTAAGGCAATGAGTTAGCAGCACCTGAATATGAACAAATGTTTGGAAAGTCCTCTGCAGTGAGTGGGATAGTAAATTAAGGAGTAATTGCCCCCATACATAGCAACTAGGTAGTACAGTGCATAGATAGAGCATTGGGCTTGGGGTCAGGATAACTCATGTTGAACATGAATTTAAATCCAGACTTGGACACTTACTATATATGTGACCCTGTAGTCGTTTGGCCCTGTTTGCCTCAGTTCCTCACCTGTAAAGTGAGATAGAGAAGAAAATGGCAGACCACTCCAGTATCTTTGCCAAAAAAATCCCAAAATGAGGTCATAAAGAGTTGGACATGCCTGAAAACAATTGAACAAGAAAAAGCTCGATGAATAAATCTGACAATCATCTGACTAAAGATGATAACTGAATCCATGGCAGCTGAAGAGATCATCAAGTGATACAGGATAGAGGGTGAAGAGTATAGGGTCCAGGAAAGGGTCAAGTGGGTCACTCATGGTAAGTGATCATGATATGAGTGAAGATCCAACAAAGGAGACTAAGGATCAGTCAGATTAGGTAGAAGAACTAGGAGAGTGTAATGTCCTGAACACCTAGAGGGGAAAAAAAAGATTATGAAGGGGAGGAGGGAAATAGTATGAAAGGCTGCAGAGAGATCAAGAAGAAGGATCAATAAAATGTCATTAGCATTGTAGAAAAAAGTTTCAGTTGAACAATGAGGTAAGAAACCAGAACGTAGTGATTAAGAAAGGAGTAAGAGAAGAGGCACCAATTGTTGATGGGCTCCTTTAGGAGTTTGGCCACAGAAAGCGGAAGAAATATGGGACACTAGATAGCAAGGATGGATGGATGAAGTTAGGGTCTTTTTTTTTGAGGAATGAGGAGACATGGGCATATTTGTAGATAGTAGGGAAACAGCAGACAGGGAGATTGAAAATAAGGAAGAGAGTGAGGATGATATAGACATAGATAGATAGAAAGATGGTTATAAAGATAGAAAATAGAAAGATATAGAGATCTCAAGATAGAAAGGTGGATAAAGAGATTTAGAGATGGATATAGAGTGAAAGGTAGATGGATGGATGGATAGATAGACAGACAGATAGAACAATCTGTTGGGGAAAATGAGACAGAATGGAATCACTTTTGCAGGCAAAAAAAAGTTTCTCTTTGCCAGAAGGGCCACCTCTTTATGTGAGACAGGGATAAAGAAGGACATGGTGGCAGAAGTAATGTGAGATGAGAAAGTGGGAAGAAGTGGGAGCTCTCAGTGAATGACCTCAATTTTTTCAGTCAAGGCAAGATTCTCAGCTGAGATGGTGATCAAGGGAGGATTAAAAGGTTTGGAAGAGCCACAGTGGTGAATGGAATCGAGTTAATTAGGAAGTGTAAAAAGATTGTCTAGAGCAGGGGTCGGCAACGTATGGCTCTTGAGCCATATCTGGCTCTTTTGAGGGCCAGATATAGCTCTTTCTTCAGGAGCCATAAAGTCAATTTTTTTTCGGGTGCTGTTACAGGAGCGCGCACTGTGAGCACTGTATGGCTCTCACGAAATTACATTTTAAAAAATGTGGCGTTTATGACTCTCATGGCCAAAAAGGTTGCCAACCCCTGGCCTAGAGGAAGTGAAGACTCAGTAGATGTCTATGACATAACTATGTAGCTGACCCGATCAGAATGGTGGTATGATTTTCTTTATTTTTGTGTAGCATGTGCATAGGAGCAAAGGCAACAGATAGTGAGAATAATCTGAGGCTGAGGTTTGTCAGAGCTCAAATGGCAATATGATAAGGGGGCTAGGGACTCAAAAAAAGAGAAGGGTGTAGAATTGTGCTGGTTCATCAAGTGGTCATGGTGTAGAAAGGTGGAGAGTATGGCTAGCACAGAGATGGTGGCTTGAGTATTAGCGGTCAGAGGGCTGGGCAAGAGAAAGCCAGAGGGAGAGGTGGAAAGCAAGTGAACCCTAATAAGATAAGGGGATTATTAACAGATAATAAATGTTACTGATGCAAGAATCCCTCCTTAATCAACTGGCTGCCCTTCAGATACTTGAAGACCCTAAATATGATTCTAAATCTTCTCTTCTCTATAGAGAGCCTGCTCCCTATATGGTTTTGGGGTCCTGAGTGGCATTTTTGTGGCGTCAAATTGTTAAGACAGGAAAAAGAAAATGAGAACAACCAGTCTGGTGGTTAGCCCATGCTGCTCCGATGCTATGGGATTTGGACTTTATTTTATACTGGTTTCAAACAAAGAACACAAAGAAAGAGTCACAGCTGTGAAGGGGTTACAAACCATACACAATCCATTAAAGTCTAAAAAGTAGAGATATAGGTACAAGGACAAGGGCCAAATTCCAACCACCAATTAGTAGGGTTTAATTCTGGGAGCAGAAATATATTTCATGGAGATGTTTATTAATTGCGTTCTGCCTTGATTTACAGGTCTGCGCCTGGTCAGATAGTCTGGACTAAATTGTCTGTCTAGGTCTTATCTAAGTAATATGTTTTAGGGTTCAGGCCTCTTAATTATCAGGGAGAGAAATTGTTAACTCAGTAGCTGCTGGTCTGCTTAAGGACTCAAAGCTTTCCAATAAGAATATTGAGAAAGGTGGGGCTCTGAAAATGAGTCAAAAGAGGAGCCTCAGATGTTTACCTTAGATGGCCCATTCTATCTGCATCTGACATGCAGTGCAGAAAATCATACACACAGTTTTACTTGCCGATGATTTTGTAATGGGATCCAGATAAAACATCTATTACAGATTCTATTTCTCTAAATGACTCCTAATAGCCTCTTGGAGGGGTCAAGTTGTTTTTGGATTAACCTACCTGCTGGTACCAGAGCTTTTCAGGGCTCAGGTGACCAGAACCAAACACAAAGACTGTCTCAGCCTGGATTGGTCACATAGGGAATCCAGATAACAGGCCCTAAATTTGACCCTATTTCTCCAATGGCTCTCTACATCCATGGCTCTCAACACTTCTCCAGTTTCTTCAATCAAGCATAGTAAAGCAAGAATGTGAGGTCCTCCACTGACCTGTTTTATTCCTCTAAAGCAGTGGTTCCCAAACTTTTTTGGCCTACCACCACCTTTCCAGAAAAAATATTACTTAGTGCCCCCTGTCACATACTATTGTCACCCCCTTACAGTTATTTACCGACCCCCTGGATCGCTGCAGCACCCACCGGGGGCGGTGGCGCCCACTTTGGGAATCACTGCTCTAAAGGTTTGTATCCCACTTCCTAGTCTTCTTTGCCTCCAAATCCATATTTTCCTTCAAGGCTCAATTCAGCTGCATTCCCAGAACCACCTCCCTGCTTTAGTGTTTTTTTCCTTCTTCCAATGACTTGTATTATTCTTGTGTTATACACTTTGGATGTACCAGTAAAATGTAAACTCTTTGAGGGAAGAAAGTTTGGTTTTTTCTTTGTATGCTGAGTGCCCACCAGTGTCTTTCTTTTCCATAGTAAGTGCTTAAATAATAATTTTTGGATTGAAAAGACATCAATTTTGAAGTGGTCATAGCTCAGCTCCTTGTTCCATCTAACCCTAGAGGACATAGTGATTGAATAAAAGTCCGAGAAAGTTTGTTCCTTTCTACAATTCATTTGACCATCCTTCATTTTTACATAAAAATACAGGCAATGAAAGGCTGTGATTTAATCCCAGGGTTTGGATAGTTTTTATTTTTTAAAAATCAGATGTTATTCATCTTGAAATCCTCATCTCTCAATGAGCAAATATGCTTTATGTAATTATAAAAATATGATCCAAACAATTTCAACTGCTGCCTGAATGTGCTATTTTCAACTTCCTTTGCATTTTAAGTTGTAAATGTTTTCTGTTTTCATAAAATGCTCAAAAGTAGCAGTTCAATACTAAACCCTCCCACATTCTAAACTTAAGGATTGAGACCTTGGGGATCCTCTTCAGTGATTCCCAAAGTGGGCACCACTGCCCCCTGGTGGATGCTGCAGCGATCCAGGAGGGTGGTGATGGCCACAGGTGCATTTATCTTTCCTATTAATTGTTATTAAAATTTTTAAAAATTTAATTTCCAGGGGGATAAGTAATATTTTTTCTGGAAAGGGGGCAGTAGGCCAAAAAAGTTTGGGAACCACTGCTCTAGATCCAACCCCTACTTTTACGAAGTTGGAAATAGGTTGAGAGAAGACAGGATTTGTCAAAGGTCATATAAATAGTAAACATGGTGCCTTCCTCCCCCGGGTTATTTTATATCTACTTACTTTGAGTCCTCACTATATCTTAGATGTTAGGATGTGAGCTTCTTGAGGGGAAGGATTGTCTCCCTTTTGCTTTTGTATCCCAATTCTTACACACAGTGCTTGATGCATAAATGCTTAATACCCAGGCCTTTTGATCCCCAGGTCTGGGATCATTCCATCACCTTGTACTGTGTATGTACTTGGAAATCTTGGGATAGGGAGGACAGAGGGCTGGAAAAGGCTTAGGGGAAAGGCAAGGAAGAGTACTGATCTTTGCTCAACAATGGAGGGAACCTACCAATAAAGCTGGACTAGTATAAGGCAGGCTCCTATCATCCTCCCTCCCATCTGTACTGTGGATAGTGCCAAAAACCAACTCCCAAGATCAAAAATCAATAAAGGGTATTAAAGTCCTTAATAAGAAAGGAGATGGAAAATCTACCTGTTGGTAGATCTGAGAAAGCACTGCTACCCACAGAACTATTCCAAAGTGTATAATTAGAACCTGCTCCCCAGGACTCCAAATCCCAGCCTCCCACTTTTGTCCTCACATTCTGTCCTTATGTTTTGGAGATAAAGTTTGTGTGTAACCTCGCCCCTCTCTCTCTTTGCCTGCGAATGCTGCTGGGCAAATTTTCTTTACTCCAGCTTTTACTTTTGTCCTTTTATTTCTTCTACTTCAAGTGATTATTAATAAATCTTATAAAATATAATACTTGGAGCTAATTTTAATTTTAATCTTACAAAAGCAAAATGAAAGCTGACCTTAACGTTACACTTATAAGACCTCTCAACCTGGGGTCTGTGGATTTGGGGATGTCTTTGAACTTAGATGGGGGAAAACATGACATCTTTATCTTCACTAACCTTTGGTTTCCTTTGTAATTTGTATTTTGTTTTATACATTTTAAAACATTATTCTGAGAAAGGGTACATAGGCTTCATCAGATTGCCCAAGAAGTGCAGGCACAAAAAAAGGTGAAGAACCTTTGTTCTACTGTTAAGATAACATGGCAAGAATATCAGAGCTCACAAAGAGGGTCCTAGATGGAGAGCTAGTAAGGATCTCGGAGGCCATCTATTCCAACTGTTTCAAAAGAGGAAACTAAGATCTAGAGAGAAGGGACCTGAACCCAGGTCCTTTGACTCTGGAGTCAGTGCTCTTGCTGTCTGCCCTCACGAAATCCTTCTAAGCAAGGTAATACAAATTTTATCGTCCCCATTCAACAGATGAAGAAATGAGTCACACAATTCATAACCATCATTTGGACTCCAAGGGCACCTTGGTAGAGGGTTCACAGGCAGCCCCAGAAGTCTCAGTATCGATAAGTGCCACTTACTATGAGGAGTAAGGAAACCAGATGGATGTGGTTTTAGACTCATTTTTGAAGCTACTTCATTTTTTTTAGTCAGGCAGAATTTGAAGCTGTGAAAACAACACGCTAAGGAAGATGTAAGAAGATCACGAGCTGCAATCACTCCAAAACTGTGGTTTAACTGCAGCTGAGAAGAGGTACATCTCTGTTTCTTGGAAACATTTGTTACCCAAGGTAACAAATGGTAATTGTGTGTGTGACATACTGAGCCCATCGAAGGCCCACTTGCCCCACTCCCTCCATGACTGGGAGCATGGGGGTAGGGAAGCTGCGCCAGACCCTAACATACCATCTGTTTTTCCCAAATAGCACACAGCTCCTCTTGCTGACCCAGTAAAGATACACTCTCCCCCAGCATACTACAGGTGGACTTTGCTTTCAAAAACTCCAAAATATGGCCATAGAAATCTACAAAACAAGTAGATGGTAGAACTTGGAGTTGTCAGGAACCTTATTAATAGTCTAGGCCAGTGATGGGCAAACTATGGCCTGCAGGCCAGATGTGGCCCCCTGAAATGTTCTTTCCCGCTGAGTGACATTATTCCTAATCTGATGAATACGAGTAGGATACGATACAATGAAACTTGGAAAGAGTTGCCTTAGAAACAGACTGACAGAGAAGCATTTCCTTTCCTTTGACCCCCTCTTTAAAAAGTTTGCCCATCACTGGTAGGCCTACTCCCTCGCTTTTACAGAGAAAGAAATGGAGTTCAACTAACTTTCCTAAGGACACACAGGCAGACCTGGGACCCACACTCAGAGTCAGGGTTTCTGACCTTAAATCCAGTACCTTCTCCAATCTGGATTGAGAGGGATAGTTGATATTATGGAAGGGTTCACCAGCAACATTCCTTTGATTAGGTTAGGTTAGGAGTATGGCAAAGGAATCAACTCTTAAGCTCATACTGCTGGAGTCACTTTGGAGCCAACAGGAACAAAGATTAGGACAGGTCTCTGGTAAACCAAGGATCACAGACTTAGGGCTAGAAGGAATTTTGGAGGCCATCTGAGTACAGTGGTTCTTCTTTTGATATGTGAAAAGACTGAGGCTGAGTATTTAAATGGCTTGTCCAAGGTCACAAAAGTGAGATTTGCTCCACAGCCCCATCCGTTGAGAAGAAAAGTAATATGATATCCATATATAAGAATATAAGTATCTTGAAGGAAGGAATTGTCTTATTTTTATTTTTTTTTATCCCCAGACTCCTGTACTGTGTCTGGCACAATGATGTTTCAATTGACTTAATAAAGCAAAAAGACCAAAAAAAAAAAAAAAAAAAGTGAGATTTGAAGCTAAGCTGTCTCAAGAACCAGGATTCTTTCCTCTACAACTCAATCAAAATGAAAATAGGCTTTGCTTTATGAAAAGGCAATTGACAATACTTACAACTTTTCAGGCATGCGTGCCTGCTGAGGTAAAGCTACTGGAGGTGCCTAATAGTGTAAATGGGTCACTTTTAAAAGTAAAGTGGGTTCCCCCTTAGTGGAGATCAAGCACTTAACCCAATATATTATAGAGAAGAATCTAACTGAGCTGGAGGTCAGACTAGATGGCCTATGTAGCTCCTCACAACTAGGAGAAACTGTTAACATAGCAAAGGCTATTTAAAGATGCCAATATTTTGGTTCCCAGGAAACCTCATGTCATGAAAGAATTTACTTTTTCTGAGAATTACTAATGTGGCTATGCAGGTGGGCTGCAGAGGGGCACCGACTAGCCAAAAAATTTCCCCTGCTTGCCAGTGTCTGAACCCCAACTTAGTCAGTATTTGGGGGAACACACTGTTTTTCCAGTATTGTCATTCTCTAGCTGCCCTCAATTGCCAGACGCCTCCTCTGATTCCACCACTGATCTCCCTGCCTAAGCTTAGGTCCCAACTAAAATCTCAACTTCTACAGGAAGCCCTCACTAATTCCTCAATTCCAGCATTTTCCCTTTTAATTATTTTCTATTTCGTGTCTATAAAGTTTGCTTTGTATATGTTTGCTTGCATGTTGTCTTCCCCATTAGATTGTAAGCTCCTTAAGGGCAGGGAGTCTTGTGCCTTTTCATATCCTGAGTGATTAGCAAAGTGCCTGGGATCTAGCAAATGCTTATTAGATGTTTACTGAATTGAATTGAATTGAATTGTTAAAAAGCAAACGTGACCTAGAAGAGTTAGCAAAATTAGGCTTTTAGATTACCATCCTCATATCAACTAGATTTGCTAACCAGCGAATGAGATACTAGCCATATTTCAGCATGGTGTAATGCAAAGAACCCAGTAATTCTTAGTAATTGTTTTATTTCCAGTTTTAAATTCTGCCCCTCCCCACCTCAGCTCAAAAATTCCTGCATTAGCCATGTTCCCCCCTCCCAAAAGGAGGGAAAAGAAAGCAGGCTTTAATCCACATTTCTTCATCTAAAGGTGGGGAGCAGGTTTCATCGGCAGTTCTCTGGCATTACGGCTGGCCATCAGTTGAGCAGAGTTCCCAAATCTTTCGGAGTTAATGGTCTCTACAACAGCTCTTGTTGTATTAAGGGTCCCCTGAGCCTGGGTATTACATGGGGCTGGAGTCCAGATTAAGCCTCTCCAGGGTCTTTCCCCTTATCAACGGAACAGCTAACATTTACATAGTGCTTCACACAGGACTATGACTAGGATGGAACATCTTCACAAGAATGAGGAGTGTCCAGGATAACATAAGCGATTAGTACAGTTATGAGTCCAGAGTACAAGCTCATTGGATTGGAGGAGTGTGGCAAGGGAAGAGAAGGCTCAAGGAGACCAGAGCCATCCCATTGGAAAGGACCTCAGAGAGCAGATGATGAAATTTAAGCTCAGAGAGGGAAAGAGACTTGCCTAAGGTCCCACAGAAGTGGGATTTGAACCCAGGTGGTTTCGTTCCACTCTTCAATTTCCCACCCCAGGAAGCTTTAGCCCGGCCTCTTCTCAAACTCTATTGCATTATATCACAATCCTCCTGAGATCCACTCCAAAGAGACTAGTAGAACTCTCCCTTCTTTGCTGTTTTGCACGAATCTCGTTCTATACTGTGTCCTCGTCTTCAGATGCCAGACCCAGTCCTGCTGCCTGAATAGACTAAGGCTTCCACCTTCACCCTTTGTTCTGAAAACACAAACCCAAGTCTTAGTAAGAAACAGGCTTCTGTGGTAACGTGAAGCAGACAACTTTGCAACTTAGTGCTTGAGGCCAGCCACATCTCCTGCGCTGGATCTTGCCAGGTCCCTTTGGGAAGGCAGCAGCTCTTGGATTAAATAAGTGTGAGAAAACAGCCAGGCTAAGAGCCTGCTTCTAAAAGCTTCTAGGGAGATCTGAAGGAATTTGTGGCAGCAGTTAGAGCTCCAAGGAACTCTGAAAGCTCATCTGTCCATTGTAAGTCTATTGCCTTCGAGCAAGCATTATGAATTCTAATGGCAACACTGAAAGGGAGACTGGGGGGCAGGGGATGGGGTCATGGTGGCTATCTGACCAGTTGCAATCTAGTCGCCCAGCTCTCACATTTGTTATCACTGTACCTCCCCCATAATGGTTTACCTGATCAGATGAGCGTTTGATGTTTTGTTTTTCTTTCTTGGAGTAGGGGGAGGAGGAAGAGTATTTGGCCAGTGAAAAAATTGCCAATAGCTGACACCACTCACTGTTTTGGGGTAAACCGTTTTCCTAGCAGTCCCACTCTGGCTGTTCCGGATACCCTGACCTCTCCTCAGATCCCACTACTCGTCTCCTTGTTGCGAGAAGCCTTCACCAACTCTGGATTCCAGTGCTTTGCTTTTCTCAATTAACCACCCCCTCCTAAATACAGCTTGCTCTGCAATAAATTAGCTTGCATGTTGTCTTCCCCATTAGGTTGTTGAAGTCTGAAGGCACAGACTTAACACAGTGCCTTTTATTCTCTTTATATTCCAAAGAGGAAAAGGACTCCTGATATTTCCAAAAGCTTTTCATAATGATGCTGGAAACTATGGAGATACTCATTAATTTGGGAAAGCTGAACAAATTATGGCATGGGGCAGCTAGGTAGACGCTGAGGCCTAGAGTCGGGAGGCCCTGGGATCAAATCTGGCCTCAGACACCACCTAGAGCCGCGTGCGCCTTGGCAAATCTCTGAAGTCCAATTACCTAGCCCTTGCTGCCCTTCTGTCTTAGAATTGATAACAAGACAGAAGATAGCAGTTTAAAAAAAATAGGATGAAAGCTTGGAAAGTCTGTATGAACTGATGCAAAGTGAAGTAAGACCAAGTTAAACAACTTTGGAAAACAGAATTCTATTCAAGAAGATGAACAACCACGACTCCAGAGGGCTGCTGATGCTACATCTCCTGCAAGAGATGGATGCAAGATGTTGAATTAAGACATATACTTTTAGAAATGTTGACAAGGAGAAAATCATTTTGCACAATCAGGCACTATCAATTTTTTTTAATTGGGGAAGGGGGAGATGAATACCTTTTCATTGTAAAGCAATAAATTGAGGGGGGAAATACTAGTGGTCTTTGATCTGTCTGAGGGAGGAAGGAGTGGTATACTCCAGGAAGACTAGCAAGTCTCCTCCATGACTCGAAAGCATTATAAAGCTCCCACAAGCCAGGGGCTGGATGTGCCCTTTCATTTCTGACATGTTCATAACAACATATAACCCAAAAATGTAATTTGTAGGCAGTTACTAAATGCTTAAAACTGAGGGAAGAACATATCAACACACTTAAGAACCTCATAAGCATCTAATACTGTTATGAGCTTAGCAAAGGGTTTGCTTTACATATGGGTCAGTAATCAGAATATTTTTTTCTACAGGAAATTAATCTCTTCTCCAAAATATCATTAGATGACCCATTAAAAACAGAAAAAGAAGAAAAAAAGCACTGCAGAAAATGGCAGGAAAAGACAGCCAGTAAAAAAAAAAAAGGCAGTAAGATGGCAGACCAAACCAGATCAGCAATTTGAAGGTCACTATGGATAACTGCTCTATGTTTTCAGTAGCAGATAACAAGGAAGTTTGATAAAATGAAGGAATGAGAAGCCATGAGTAGATAAGATACTAACCTCTTACGTAAGAAGAAAATATCTGAGAAATACCCTTTGTACCCCAACAAAGCCATTTCTTCAGGACGGGTTATCTTTATGTGGAAAAGGGCAACTCCATGTAATGTGGACTTTCGGCTTACCCACAAGAAAAAGTGTTCAAATTTACTTGAGGAGTAATACTTACTCGGTGACATTAGGAACCGTATTCTCTAAGCTACCAAAAAGGAGCAACCTTGGGGAAAAGTGAGAACAAAGCTAATAATGCAGAAGTGAGATAAAAGGGAGGCAAAAATTAACCTAAAGTAGGTTTATGTTTAGGTTGCTTGAAGCCTAACCACATTTTAGTTGCAAAAAAGTTTCCATTTCTGCCAAATCAGTGTCCTGCAGGTCAAAAAGGATCTACAAAATCAACATTTTGTATAGGACATCACAAAGCCATTCATGAAAAAAAAAAAAACATTTCTAAATATGAATGTTTCCTATGTAGCAGTAAGATACTGATACTTTTGTCCTAAGACGGCCACAATTTTTTTAATGAAACATTGAAATCTAACAGAACCCTAACAGAAAGTTCAAATCGGAACTTTCCTCAAAACTGTTTTAGCTGTAAAGATGGCTACATTTGGGCAAATTTAGCAAAAAATGATACATGATGCCTTCTAGTTCAGTTTAATCAAATAGCTTATATCCCAAGCTTGAGACAAAGAACACGTAACATATGGCTAAGAAAAATTCTTATTAACTATTTTATGTTTGCTGTTTCCAGTACATAACTGGCTGCTTTGCACGAACACCAAGTTTTGGGCCTTTATTGGATAAGGGGAAGGAAAAGGAGGTGTATATTTACGTTATGTTGAGATCCTCTGAGGGAGGGGCTGACGATTTCTTTACTGACAAGAACTAGGCCCAATTCAATTATACAGCTGCATCACTTTAAAAAAAATCCACAAGCACTACTTTTGAGTTTGGCCAATTATTAAATAGTTTACAACCTCTTCCACATCTAGTAGGCCTTGTCACTTGAAAACATGAGAAACAAATGACTACATATCATAATACTTTCTCAGGAGAGAAGAAAAATTATCTGATAAGGAATAATCCTAATTAAGGGCCATTTTTTAGGATTTCCTGTTGTATGCCAGCACTGGGAAAGACAATATCCTTCATGTATTGTCTTCTTCCAATTCCAAAACCTCACCAAGATCTCTGCGGTATGCCTCTTGGCCCAAAGAAAGTAAGGAGTAATCCATTCCTCTTGGTGTCTCTTTCCCAAACTGCCTACATCTCCAGAATTCTCTCGCTAATGTGACATAACCCTGCCTTGCTCTAAAGCAGAACCGTACTTGCTCAAACTACTTGCTCGCTTAGCTTAATTGGAAAACTCTATTAAATGAGGTTGGATCGTTCACCACTCAAAACATGAATGTGCCCGTTTGTCAATATGTGCTTTCTTCACGGGACAGTAATTGTTTGGATCTCTACCTGCTGAGTCAGCAATGACAAGTGTTATCATTTCTATGTGTCTACTTGAGGCTCACTATCTCTTTGACCTAATCCAACCCACACCAACTCAAATGAGCTCATCAGAACCTGGCTGATCATGTCACCAGGGGTGGGTGACTTTCTTCTCATCTGTTAAAAACAAGCTTTAATTTCTGAAGGTCCTTGATCTCTTCAACACTCACCAGATCAGTTGGTGACTTTTGGGGAAGACGATTTCCCAGGGCAGTTATTTTTAACAGCTCGATGCCATATTCATATTCGAAGACATTTAAAACAATCAGGATTGCATAGCTTGTCTACTTTAAGTTATTAACCCAATTAGTGCTTTATTCACATTAAAAAACTCGTACAATTTGTTACAAATATAAAACAGTGCTGTTTTCCATACATTATATCAACTTTGAAACAAACACTTAAAAGACATGGTAAAAGAATTCCTATAAACATAACATTTCCATCATGAGAAAGCTTACGTTAGCTGCCCCCCACCCCCACCCCAGCCCCCTTGTGATTCAAAAAGAGCAAACATACAACATACTGTAGGTTTATTTTTATTCAAAAAGTTACTGTCTCAAGACATAAATACAAATCAGAAAACAGTACAATTAGGACAATAGAATGTAGAGGACAACAGGTTAAGGTAAATATATAAAACATTTTTAGCTGGTTGAAAACAAAGCTGTAAGAACTGCTTTCACAAAGAAATGCTCCTTTTTCAAGAGTGAGAAAACAAATCAACTTAAGTTGAAAATCATATATACAGTCCTCTCAGCAGCTCTATTAAATGCAGTGGTGTGGAGAACAACATAGGCAGTACTTTCAGACATGAGATTATTTGTTTATGAAAGTGAGTTAGGCAGGTCTGGTTGGGGGCTGGTCAGTAAGCCCATGACTTAGTAAAATATTGAGATTTGCTCATGATCCCTTAAGATCATCTATGGTTTTTGGCTACCGCAGCCCAATGCTTACTTTTGGGAATCCAGATACAGGAAGGAAGCCTTTCTTTCAATTCATCTAACTGGGGATGTTCTGGTATTGCAAGCATAGTAAGGCATGGAATGATTAAAAGAATATACCTCAAGAACTGAGAGACAACTGACAAAAAATATACATATGTAATATAAGTTAATATTTTGTTTAAAATGATGTCTAGCTGCCTAAGCCTAGCAGAATGAGTTGATGTCAAAATGGCAGGTCGCCACTTTCTGTTGGATTTGTTTGTGAAAGGACACAAAATGAAGGTTTAAAGCTTAGCTTTCAAAGAATATTATGGGTTATGGATTTCTATTATCCCATCTAATTTACATACAGAGGAAATGTACTGTAACCTGTTAGAAGTATCTTTAACCTGAAGACTGCTTGCAAAGACAGATAGATAAAACAATATAAAATACAAATTTAAAAATCATTTTAAAGCATGGAACACTCATGCTTTTCTATTTTTAAACATTGTTAAACTTTCAATATATTTCTGAAACCTCATAATTTTAAGTTGGAATTTAAAAGTAAGAAAAAACTAAACAAACTGCGCAATTATAAAATCAGCACCAATTTATATATATATATAATTTTATTTAAAATTTAGATTCCCTATTCCCACACTCTAATAAGCTGTATAATTTTTGTTTAGAATTTTTCTGCAAACATACTACAATAAGCTTCTTTTATTTGGAGACAAAATACAGTGGCACTACTGGAAAGAATTTCACAACATTACATTTTTTTTCTTTAAAGGACAAGCAAACTTTCAGGGTTGATAATGGGCAAGCATGTCTGAGATTGGTTACCTTCTGGCAGTTCACTGAATCTGGATATTTCTGAGAAGGCTAAAGAAGCTTTTGGATTTTAAAAATATCTTAAAATACATTTTAGGTGAAAAAATTGTAAAAGTTCTGCTTCTAAGTTTACTTTTCTCCATGACTACAGCACTTAACACAAAGTTTCCACTGACTGAAGTTTTGAGCACTTAAATTTAAAATGCCAAACTCTTCTGCTCTACAATCTCAGGATGGGGAAAATTACTCCATCTGTCATTTCAGTTCATGGATGTAAACAAAAATCCAGCAGAGGTCATGATTATTTAGTACACCCAGTAAATAAATGTGTGAGAAAAGGATTTCTATCTGTATCAAGTACCTCTCAGATTCTGGTTAGATTAAAAACAAAGAGGGAATTATTTCTTATGATTTGAAATCAACTAATAGCACATAAATAAAATAACTGCTTTCCAACAGAAACTGTAGCTTATCCTCAAATTGTTTACTTGTCCTTTACTTTTTTTTTTTTTTTCAGGCAAACAAAACTGCCTCTCAATGCACTTGATCTCGGTAGGCAGGTTTCATTCTCCTTAGAGAAAAATCTGTACAGAATTTCACTGTATCTACTAGCCCAACTTTATTGAAAAACTTCCTCTTCCACTTAGAAAATGACTTCACCACAGATTAAAACATTGACACCCCAAGAACCTAATGAGAGAGGAAAAGAGATTGTTAAAATCAAGCATATATTAGATCACTAGTTCTATATAACAATTCAAAGTCAGTGAAGTAACGTACTTATGACATCCCACAAGAGATGGCCCAGTTCTCTTGCCAACTTATTTGACAAGGGCCTGTTTTTTTTTTCTTAACACGAATGAAATGATCCAATCAGAATTGACTTTACATGTACAACTAAGGACAGAAGACTCAAAAATTAATTAAAGTTCCCCAAATAAAAGTTAACATCTTATTTCATCTCACAGGTTCATGTTCATAAAGAATATTTTGGAGAAGAAAAGGTAAGACCCACTTCCAGGGCCCTTATGTTTGGTTATCTGTACTCTGAAATGAGTAGAACTAACAAAGAGTAAGCAGTCTGGGGAAAGCTATGGATCCCTCAGATTAATATTCAGAAACAATTGAAGGAAATCCTAAATTTTAGTTAAACATTAGGAGAAATAAAGATGTATTTATTTTCCCAACCATCCCAGATGAAAAACCTTGTTTTAGAGAATTTACTCCAGGTAAATTGCCATGTAATTTTAATATTTTTAGAAATCAAAGAAATAAGGATAACATGAAACAAAATGCTCTTCTCTTTTCTGCAACTTTCCAAAAAAAAAAAAAAACACAGCTGGGAAAAGAATGGTCAACATACAATACACACAACCTTAATAACTTATCAGTGTTAAGACAGTTGCTGGACAACTGAAAAGAAGATGTGTGGAGGGTGGGGTGGGAACATCTCTTTTAAAGAGAGAGAAAAAAAAAAAAGAGGGATCTAGGTTTCGGTTATGTCTTTGCTAGAAATCTAAGCGGTTACTCTGCCAATAAAGTTGAAATGAGTCATCTTTTTTGTCTTGAGCAGAAAGATAGGATGAACTTAGCTAAGTCAAGATTCGCCTCAGAGTCCCATCACAATGGAGTCCATGAAGCCTTCAAACTATTTCCCCAAATAAGATGTACACTGCTACGAAAATAGCTTTCTGAGACCTGGGAAGATATTGACCCCAGACTTAACTGTAAGTAATTAACAAGGAAAAAAGAAATGCTTTGAACTCTGTAGGGCAGGGGTCGGTTGGCAACCTTTTTGGCCATGAGAGCTATAAACTCCACATTTTTTAAAATGTATTTTCGTGAGAGCTGTACAGTGCTCGCAGTGCCACTCCTGTAACAGCGCCTGAAAAAAAAAATGGACTTTATGGCTCCTGCAGAAAGAGCCAGATATGGCTCAAGAGCCATACGTTGCCGACCCCTGCTGTAGGGGAAGAAGAAATGCATCATTCCCTAGTTCTCCCACTGTTTTGCTTTGGCAGTGATAGACTAGATGTAGATGGTGAGAATTTATCTGGGTCAAAATTAGCTCCAATAACAATACCAAGAATACTTAAGTTTTTCTATTCAGAACTTGTACACAAGACAATCAAATACTTGTTCCATGGATTAGGCACTGGGATACAAGAACAGCTTTGTTGTGCTATGCCTTCTTAGCAATATAATGGCATGCTGGCACTATTGCTCTACGGACAATTTTGATGATTAAAGAAAAAGCAGAAACTATAAAGGAAATTTGTTCTCAATATCTCCTTGTTCTTTAAACCCAAAATAGGCCTGCTCAAAAAAGGATTTATAGCTAAATAAGAATATGCACACACATAAAAAAAAATCCACTTTAGTGTTATCTTGATATTAAGAAAGAATGTCTGTAACCTGTATGTGGAGGAAAAAAGCAGAGTCACAATGGGATAAAGTAGCATTACATGCTTCCAGACAGTAGAAAGCAAATATTTAAAAAGCTAGTGTCTAATAATGAAACACCTTAAAAATTATCTTGTCAGAAATTTGTATGAAATATGTAGACATATCTAAGAATTGTCTTACAGTGATCTCAAGACTGTCTATGGAAATTGTGTGATATAATCAGAAATATACTGATTTCATTATATTATATTGCCTTCTAGAAAGGAATTTAATAATTTTTGTATTATTTACTGTCTTTAATGTAACTTACAAATCATCATAAAATTATAGAGAATTTCAGTATACACATGGACATGCTAGTTGGAAATAGATGTCAGATATAGCTGACAAAAGAATGGTAATTTGAAGGTGAATTTTAAATTCATTATTTTTTCTCATTTTCATTAGGAAAACAAGTAACATCTCTCTGATGAAATGTTAAGAGCTATAAAACCTGAGAGATCAAATAGTCCAACCTCCTCATTTACAGATAAGAAACCTGAAGGCCCCAACAGGGAAATGCCTTGGGAAAGATCACATGTCTAGAGTAAGCTTTTATCACATTATGTCATGTGAATTCCCTCATGTACCTTACTACAGTATTCTAGAATTCTATTACATAATACTTTCATTGATTCCTAATTGTTTGCTATGTAGATTATACATATGAATAAGGAGTAGGGATCAGGTAAAGGAACAGCGTAAACTCGACTTGTTGGGAATGAAGAAGACATGGTTTTTAATCCTGGCTCTGCTGCTATGTGGCCTTACCTAAAACATTTAAGCTTTCTGAGCTCCTGTTGAACTAGAAATCTGTGGAATTCTAGTCCTGTTACTCTAATATTGAAGATTGTTTTTAAAAGCCCTCAATATCAAATGAATGGCTTAATGTTTCATGCTGCATATTTCAAACACTATTTCCCTAAAGTGAGTGACAAAAAAAGCAATAAAAAAGGACAAAAATTTAAATTGTTTTTTTGTTTAAAAAAAAAAAAAAACCTCCTTCTCTATTGTATCAATAACTAAAAACAGAGGGAATTTCATGAAACACAAAACAGGTTTTACTTAATCAAAAGGCTACAAATGTACCTAGAAAGAAGTCATTTCTTAATTTGAAAAAAATGTTCCACTTTTAAAATCACCTAACCACAGAATGATAGCCTGCTGCCATCATGTGGTGTAATGAGGAAATGAAAGTTTAGGTTCCACAGCATGTGGGAAAGTCAATTGATATAGACCAAAAAACACACATGAAAAAAAATAGTGATCCCACATGGAATCTGCTATGGGACCTTTAACAAATAACCTCTATGCCTCAAACACAATAAGAATGCTGTGCCACATAGATCCAATGTGAAAAGTAATACAAAAGTGTTAAGTCACAATTTTACAAACTCCCATCTTTCTATACTGACCTTAGAGTTTCGAACTACTAAATCAAAAACAAAAATTAAAAAAAAAAATTAAAATGCTGATCTTTCATCCACGGGATAAGTCAAGGACAATGTTTAGGAAACACAAATTTCAATAATGGCAGCCTGCCTCTCTCAGGATATCAGAAAGAAGGAAAATTTTTACTATAATTTTTTTTCATATTAAGGAAAAACAGAAAATCATTTTGGTTAAACACTTGGTTTTAATGCCTGCTGTGAATCTCTAAAATGTATTACTGCTTTCCTGTCTTGAGACATAGAGAATACTGAATGTAATTCAATATAACCCTGATGGACTGTAAATGTAAATGTAAAGATTAGGTTGAATATATAAAGCTAAAGAAAAATATTATTTTTAACCATTATCTGTGGAGTTAACATAAAGAACTTCCTACCAATGAATTATTTGAAACTGTGAGTACCTACAGTCTTGTAAGATAGTGAACACTAAAAGTGTACAGTGGCTCTACATGTGCTAGGGGGTGTAGACTTTCTTCCAAGCCAGGCCTTGAGTAGCTGGCTCAGAAGAGCATAAGGGCATTGGGCACTAGAGAACCTGGAAGAATATGATGAAAGACAAACCAGGCGAAATTCTGCTTAGGATGGTCCTTGCTTGGCAGGCACTAGAGACAAGTTAATAAATATGCTGAACATTCAGAGACTTCATTTGAGGTCAGAAAAGAGCCTAGCTTCTGACATTTTCCTTCATAAAAATTTAAAATAAAAGTCATTTCCCTCCAATTCTTTGTGATAAAATACTCAGATTAGTGTTCCTTTGTAAGGAAAAATGGAACATTTCTGTCTTAGAGTTGTTACTAAGACAAAGCAGCCCAGCTAGATGACAGACACAGTGAATAGAGTACTAGGTCTGGAGTCAGGAGGACCTGACCTGGCCTCAGACACTTCCTATTTGTGTGACCTGGGCAAGTCACTTGACCCTAATTGACTAGCCCTTAGCCCTTCTGTCTTAGAGTTGTTACTAAGACCTGGAGAGGGGTGGAGGATGGAACAAAGGAAAGCATGTCTGGGTTTTCTTCCAAAATGAAGACTTACTTCCTTGAGAACAAGGGCTAATAATAATAATAATAATAATAATAATAATAATAATAATAATAATAATAATAATAATAATAATAATAACAATAATAACAATAACAATAATAATAACAATAATAATAATAATAATAATAATAATAATAATAATTCTTTATCACAGGCCTAAAGGACAGAGCACTGCACACTGCTGTCATTTAGTTATTCAGTTGTGTTCAACCATTCATGAGGTTTTTTTAGCAAGGATCCTGGAGTAGTTTGCCACTTCCTTCCCCAGTGGATTCTTTTGCCAGGCAATCAGAGGTTAAGTCACTTGCCCAGGTTCACAAAGATAGGCAGTGCCTGAGGCTGTATTTGAACTCAAAGTCTTCCTAACTCTAGACTTGCACTCTCCACTGAACCACAGCTGTTTATTGAATATGTGCACAAGAAGTTAATGTTTTTTCTAAGTCCTTCACCATCACCATCTTCCTCAACATGATCATCATCTCTGTGGCCTTTTGAATGTTAGAAAGTAGGTATCCTCCAAAGGTATGCGAAAGAAATGTAATCCTTAATTTTTAGAAGTAGAGAAAACAAGGGCTCAAGAGGCAAGCTAAAAAGATGCTAACCAAGACTGTGATCTGTTTTTATTCCAATTAATACAAGGCAACTTTTTCTTTCCCCTTGCTTTCTTTGGTCAATCCATAGAAGTAAAAACCCTTTTAAAAATGCCCCAAAATAAATATACTTTGTTCTGGGACAGAAGAGTAGGAAAGTACTTCTATTTCATAGTGATCAATGGAAAAAGCCAACAATTCAATCCCTGGAGACCAAGGTAAAGGAAGGGTAGTGACTTGGAATCTTGCCAAAGAACACCCAAGGATTTTTTCAATCAAAAAGCCCCAAATTACAAAAGCTTCATCACTGAGGTGCTCCTATCACCCTCTCCTCTCTGTAAACTCCCCAAAACTTTCCAGTGTCCCATTTCCTACTACTTGAATTAGAATATGGTAAGACATGCCCCTAGCATTCCAAACTAGAATTCAGAATGTAATTTCTCATAGAAAAACTGCTGTATGTGAAAGTCTCATCAGGTATAGAATGAATTAATTAGGCTTTGTCAATTAGTCTGGGAACCAGTTCTTCAAGTATAATACGATTTGATGGAAGAATGTACTCGGCAAGTTCCAAACAACTCACAAACATGTTGAACACAACATAAATTTTAAATTGAAGCCCCCTATACTTTTGAGTTTGAAATCCTAATGACTTAAATGAGACCTACTGATTCATCCATAATTGAAGCAGGATCAAAGAAATCAGGCTTCAGCTCTGTCCTCTCTCTCCTGTTCTTGGATGGTGGCTTTGAAAAAAAAAAAAAAAAAAAGAAAGAAAGAAAAAGGAAAGTAAGTGTACATTCACAGATGGAGCCTGATAATGTAGTATTCACATTGGCACTATCATGCAACAGGGCTCCATTATTTTGCAATATTAGCACTATATTACATATAGACTATGGAAGAATAAAGAGTTCACCCAAGGAAAATTTTATAACAATGTAGCTAAAATGCAAATACAACATTTCAAAAACAAGATTTCAATAGCAAAGACAGTTTGAAAAACAGCTTCAAAATAGAGTTCAAGTACAAATAAACTATACCTGACCAATAAAATACATTACTTCAAAATGCATAACGTCATTTTCTTAGGGACTTTCTTCGACAACTGCAACTAGCAATAATTAAGTATCTGCTAAATTGGCACAAGGCCCTGCACTAAGCCCTAGGAAATGCAAGGATATAAGATCTGGACCTTTATCCTTCAGTAGCTTACAATCTAGGTAAGGAAAACAAATATATTTAAATCTTGATTTGAATTTTCATAGCTAAATTCAAAGGAGGGCTATAAAGCAGTATGAGAGAACAGGACTATGAGATTACAATAAAGAAAAATCACTGTCCAATATGGCAGGAGAGTTGGAAGAATAAAGTTGAAGGTAGCAAAAAATATATCAAGTAATACTTGATCCAATAGGTAAAGGAGGAGTAGAATCATTAAAGGGTTTTGAGAAACAAAGTGATCAAACTCTTCTTTGGAAGCAATGTATAAGCAAAAGTAACAACAGACTAGACAGAGGGAGAGTAGTTAGAAGGATACAGTAATAGTCCAAATAAAGAGATAAAAAAAAAAAAAAGGCAGAACTAGAATGTAATGGAGGGATTGATTTAAGGGATATCATAGAGAGGAAAGACGAAATCAGTTTTCAACACAATAAGTTAGCAGGAATTACAGATAGAAATAAAAAGCTGGAAGTTAGTTTTACATGTAGAAAAAGATTTTTTTAAAGATAGAAGTGTTTAAATATGTGAAAATTTTCAGAAATAAGGGGAAAGGAAACCCAGTTGAAAACACTTGGGTCAAAATCAAGGGGGGGGGGGGGGGGAGGAGGAGAGGAAGAAGTGATGTTGTCATATAACCCACCTAGAAAGAAAGAATAAATTATTGAGAAGCGTAGGAAAGATATCATAAGCTTGCCATGAAATAGTGATAAGGAATGTCAGTTAGTGGACATCTGCTAGAGTGCTTTCTCCACCAAAAGCAGAGTAGCTAATAATTCCTTGGCTTGACTTAACAATAATCTCATCCTTCAGAAAGGTAGAGGAACTAACAAGGAAAACTGGTAGAATTGATTTTCACCAATAAAGATGAATGCTGCTGTTGGTAGAATGGGACAAACAAGGGGAAGGAGGGAGGAGTACCCATTTCATATTACACCACAAAAAAAAAAATATCAGCCAAAGAGGGATAGGCAACATTTAAGAAGGAAATTCTAAAGACACAAAAGGTAACAATTCTGATCAGAAAGAGTACTTTTTTCTAAAGAAAATGGCACACAGAATGTCACTAACATTCTTTTTTCATGATTTGAAAACTTATGAAAACTATGTAAAAAGAAACCAAAGTCAATATATTTAAAAGATATACATAAGCAGATGAAAATGAAAACAGGCAAGATTGGAAAGGAAAGCTAAAGACAAGCCCCTCCAAAAAGGGGGTGGGGGTGGGGTGGTGGCACCATGGAAATGAAACACAAGATAAACTGGGAAAAGGCCAGAGAGTAACTACTTGTCCTTGATGAGTTCAAGTTATTAGGCCTACACAAACTAAAGCTAGGATACTGAAAGAAATGGAAGATGTATTCATAGGCCACTGATTAGTAACCTTGGGAAAGGTACCACAAAACTTGAGAGGGAAAAATATTCTGACTATATAAAGAAATCAACTAAGTCCTACAAACTACAAATCAGTGGCTTTGATTGAGATTCCCGACAAAATTCTAAAATATATATTTATAGAAATGGTCTCTAGACAGCTAGAAAAATACCAGTTATCAAATAACCAATTTAATTTCATTGAAACAGGTCATACCAAACTGACTACAGTGTTATTTTTAAGAGTTACCATATTCAGGGGAATGCTGTATATGTAGTGTACCTAGATTTTATAGTCCTTCATACCATTCTTGTGGAGAAGACAGAAAAATGCTGAGAAACAGTGACTTCAGAAATGAAAAAATAGAGAGACCCAAAGGGTTAATTAATGGTCCAATAAAATTGGCAAGTCATCAGTAGGGTAACCAAAGGGATCTATAGTTGACCCCGTGTAACATTTTTTTAATCAATGACTTAGATAAAGGTATGAAATAGCACATACAATAAGTTCATACAAGACAGAACCAGAAGAGATGTATGACAGGACATGAAAGAATTTGATCCACATCCATTAAGAAGAATGGATGAGTATAAAAGTTGAGATAAAAAAAGTCAACTTTTTTTAAATCAGAAGGGAGAAATATGGCTACATAGGAGACCCAAGCATTTTCATGAATAGCAAACTTATCTTGGACCACAAAGAGCACAATGTCCAGTGGTAGGGAAGTGATCACTCTCTACTGTACTCTGTCCTTGCCGGATGTAGGCACCTTATTTTAAGGACCTTTATAAATTAAAGATTATCCAGAAGGAAGCAATTAAGACAGTAAAGAGCCTTGAGTTAAATCCAAATGTTTATCAGCTAAAGAAACTAGAAATATTTAACCTAAAGAAAAACAACTTCCAAGTACTGAAAGATCATGGACAATAGGACAGGTAACACAAAACTGAAGAAGTGAAAAATACCCACCACAGAAGGGCTGCCACAACTAAAAAGGATTAGATTGAAACAAGTTAAAAAAAAAAAACTAGAAGCAATGAGTATAAAGAGAGAGAATTAGTATCTTAAAGTACAAAACTCAGAAATGGATTGCGAGAAGGAGTGGGCTCCTCTTTAGACTATCTTCAAGTAAAGCCTAAATAAATAACCACCTGCCAAGTACGACATAGACAGATTGGTTCTGGTATAGTGCCCCTGAAGTCCCTCCCAGTGCTGATTCTGGAGAATGCTTATATCTAGAAGGTGGGAGGAAGAAGATGTAAAGAAACACAGAATAGTATGATCAGAGAGAATTGGCTGAAGAAAGGTTGGTGTCAGAGAATCCAAGGGCCAAATTAAAAAGGGAGATGGTACACATGTCCACAGAAAATTCTGTGAAATGCTGTGCAGAAGTCAAGGAAAAAGAAAGACTCATTGAATTTATTATTAAGCAGATTATCACTGAATTCTTCTTTCTGCGTTTCAGCAGAGCAGTAGAGACAGGAGCAAGATTGTAAGCAAGAAAAGATGGAAATAAGTGGCGAAAAACTGGAAATATTGAGTCTAGAGATTGGATTTTGGCAGCAAAGTAGAGAAAGGAGATGGAAAAAGCAACCTGATAGGGTGGAATTGAAAGAAGTTTTCTGTTTTCATTTTAGGACTGGGGAGAATTAAGCAGATTTGTAGATGAAAGAATAGCCTATCTAGGTAGAAAGACTGAAAATGCAAAGAGAATGGAATGAAATAGGGAAATATCAGAGAGGAGGGAGGAAGATATGGCATAGAGGTTACAAGCCTTGAACTTAGCCTTAGCATTAAGGCCAATTCCAACTGTATATAAGAAAGAAAGCTGGAAAAGATACATGACAACACAGATGGTTCAAAGACAATTAAAGCTCACACATCAAATGACCCTGATCTTTTCTATAAACTGGAAGTCAAAGCTGAGATTGACCTATGGCACTTCAATCTTCCTTGATGGCAACAAAATATCCAGCTCTCAAGAGCAGATTATAGGTAGGTAGATATTTTTAAAAGCATATTTCTGTTCAATTTTATGTGAAGTTAAATGAGTTCTCTTCTACCAACTGATTTTAAAAGTTCTTAATTTGTCTCAAAATAAGATAGCAATGAACCAATCATATTTTTGATAACTATAAAAAGTGGGACTATATGCTGGATAATAATTATATTTTAAAATAGAATCTTTGAACAACATTTGATTAAATCATATCTGGATATTTAGATTTAGCAGAATATACACTAGGTATCCTGAACATAAACCTAGGTTCAAATAGATTATATGCAAACAAAAGACCTGGAAGCTATCTTAACTTGAGACCTAAAGAAAAACCTCCAATTCTAAGCATATACTTCAATATGCTTCAATATTCAACCCTCTTCTCTAACAGTGACAAAATAATTCAATCAAGGGTATACACTAATGCCAACATTCTTCACTAATATTGAGAGGTAACAAACGACCTTACTACTAAAATGAAGGAATCATGATCTTAAAAGACGAAAGAAGTACTTACCAAGTCTATATCCATTGTGTCAAAATCCATCCCCTCATTAAGATCCTCAATCCTCCCTTCCGAGGACATCATGACATCTTCAACAATTGGTTCTTCATCATCTTCCATTAGGCTGGTACCACGCCGACTAAAGAAACAAAATTTGAAATCGTCAAGATTGAAAGCAAATATTATGAAAGATTATTGGCAGAATAGAAATTGATTAAATTTATTTTAAAAACACAAATGCTCAAACATCTATAAAGCCTGAAAGTTTCTGTTTATTTTACTTTACTATGAGAAATGAAAGTATGACTAAGTTATGCTATCTTCTAAATGTCATGAAACAATATGATATGAGTATCAAATAACCCTAGCAAGAGAAGTTATTTTTGTGATTAGTTAGATCAGCAAATATGTTTGCAAAGTGCTTTCTGAATAAGAACAGATGAAGAAAATGAGGTTATGTGACTCATCCATGGGTTGGTGCAGCTAAGGAAGTACCTGAAGCAATTGAACACATGTCTACTGACACCAAATCTAGCACTCTATCCAATGTACTATGCTGCCTTTCAGTCAATAAGCAATTATTAAGGGCTATGTGGTAGGCACTACATGAAAAGATAAAGTGAAGAAATAATTACAAGATTTACTTCATTCCAGCTTCCTTGAATAAGAGATGAGTCTCCAAGACATAAAAGAGACCACTGAAAATTCTTTAGAATACAGATAGCAACTTTCTTCTCTCATTGACAATTTATAAGCCTTATATACTTTTTAAAGTTGAGAAACCTATTTGCAAAAACTAAAAGTGAATATTCTAACCTTAGCAAAGAGTCAAAACATTCTCAATGTATAAATCATGATACAAATACAACTGCTTGTGTTCAAAAGCAGGTTCTGAACAAGTTATCCCAATTCTGGAGACTCAATTTTACAAAGAAAAGCTTAGACCAGGGGAAAAGAAATTCCTCAATATGGAAATTCATATAGGGGGAAGATTTGGTACTATTTGGTCACAAAGGACAAAACTAGAATCAGTGAAAGTTACAGGAAGATTTTTAGTAAAAATAAGGGAATCCTTATCATTCAGCAAGCAGCCCATTTCAAAACCAGAATGGACAGGCATAAGAATGTCTAAATTCCTTATCATTTTGTGTTAGGATTGTTAAGAGGAGAGGATTCATACTTGGGATAAGAGTTGGACAAAATAACACTTGAAAGAGTTCCTATTAACACAAAGATCCCTGATTCTGACTAAACTAAAGAGTTACTTTAAGAAAAAATAGTATCCCTCTCTTAGAACTCATAAGCTTAAGTTTAATTGAAAAGAAAAACATATAAAATTCAGAAAATTAGCATTCAAACCTCAGTCATAGAGTTAAAGTATGCTCTTTCTAATCATCATCTGAAATGTGTTTGAGATCTGTTCCTTTAAGGCAGGGGTCGGCAACATATGGCTCTTTCTGCAGGAGCCATAAAGTCAATTTTTTTTCAGGCGCTGTTACAGGAGCGCCCACTGTGAGCACTGTACGGCTTTCACGAAATTACATTTTAAAAAATGTGGCATTTATGGCTCTCACGGCCAAAAAGGTTGCTGACCCCTGCTTTAAGGGCTTATATGCCAACTCGCCAACTCAGAAAACTCCCCTTTTCTACCTCTCCCTTCTCCACTTTACTGGCAACTGTCAGAGAAATACTCTTTAATGCATGCCTGGAGCAGTACTGACAGGACTATAGCCAGAAGAAAGAGGAAGAAGAGACTCCACAGGCTCTACTTCTACTTCAGCTACTCCCCAAAGCCTGCAGATTGTCCAGCCCTAGTCATTAGATTATAACAAACAGATCATTAGAGGTCATCTAGACCAACCACTTCATTTTACCTGAGGAAACTGAGGTCCTGGAAGGTTAAATATTTTGTCCAATATCAAGGAGAAAATGGAAGATCCAGAATTTAAAAATTGATCTTCCAAGGACAAATTCCTGAACATGTACCTTATTTCAATCACCAAGACACATCACACTCACCCAATGTACACAATGAGAGTCTGGATTTTCTCTGAAATGTACATTTTTATTCAACTAGGAGGGCCCATCTGTCAGTTTAAAAGGAGGGTAATGAAGAGATGTGAAGGAAAATTTATTTCCTCTATGGTGTCCATCTTATTACTAATGCTAAAGAGATAGAAGAGATGGGCCCTCAAGCCCTTACATGAACTGAAGAAGGACATGCACAAGGCTTAATTCTGGAAGGAAAATAAATACAGGGTACTATTTTTCTCTACCTCCTTACCCTTCTCATGCTATTCAACTACATCCCTAATCCCTCCTGCCAATAATCCTTTTGGTTGAAGTTGGCCTTGAAAGAGAAGAGGAATACCACAAGTAAACTGGAGCTAAGGGAATCCATATTTCTAAAATCTGGCCAGGTGAGTAAAAGAGACAAATATATGGAGTAGTGGCCCTGTCAACAAAAATTGAAATGCCAAAACCATTTCCCGCTTAAAAATTTCTTACTTGGGCTATGGTACTCTATGAGTTAGATTTTTATGAGTTAGCCTTTGAAGCTCAAAATGTTGATTTCATTTTGCCTTAGAAGAAAATGTATCAAGAAAACAAAATAACCGACTTTTTGGAAAGACTACCAATACTTTCATTAAGGTTCGAGTCAGATTTCTAAATCAAGTTTCAGAGGAAAAAACGTCTTTAACTTATGATGAAATGTAATCTCTTACAAATATAAAGTGAAGCCTTTTGGTAGCTTCTCGGTTAAAAAATATTTTACAAAGCCCTTTTATATGTATTATCTACATGGCCCTATAAATCTAAAATGACTAACTGTGAGTTGAAATCAAGGATAACTACGGAGATAGTAAAAGTACTCAGTTGCCCTTCAAGAATTCAAGCAATCTGAACCAGAACTATATACATAAGTCCTGAAACAACCAGTAGATGTGATTGCTAAATCATTGCCAGTAGTACTTAAAAAATCATGGAAAGCCAGAGAGGTAGTACGATACAGAGAAAGCACAAATATTCTTCTAATTTTCAAAAAAGGGAAAAAGAACAATATGAAAAGTGAGCTTGATTTTGATTTCTGGGAAGTTTTTTGTTTTGTTTTAATCTAGATTTGACACCAAATCAAAAAAGCATTTCTATATACAATAGAAAAAGAATATTGTGAGGCTTGCTATTCCTCTATGACAAAATGAACATATAAATTTCAAAACTGTCCTTTTTGCCTGTGTTTCCTTTTAAATTTCCTTCTGTCCTTTTCTGGGAACTTAAAAGAAATATAATGATCCTTCTTTTTTTTGATTTTGGCAACTCAACTTGTAGCCCTATCTTCCCTTGGGGGCTTGGAGGGGATGGGGGAATCAAAACCCTTGTAACAAATGTGTGTAGTGAAGCAAAAGAACGCCCAACAGGGAAATAGTGATTACTTAAAGTAGCATGGCTTACTCAAGAACAAGTCATGTCAAAACCAACATCATTTCCCCTTTACACAGAATGACTAAACAAGTAAATGAAGAGAATGCTACTCCGGATATTAGCAAGTCTTGAGATAAAGTATCTCGTACTATCCTTATGGAAAGGATGAAAGATATGGATTAGATGAAAATGCAATCTCATACAGATTCAGAACTGGTTAGGTAACCAGTCTCAAAGAATAGCTGTATATAGCAGATCTCCAGTCAAGTCTCTCCAGGATATAAATACCCTGGATCAAGGCATTTTTGGCATGCTAATCAAATTTACAAATGATATAAAGTGGGAGGAATAGCTCATATATTGATTAAATGGAATAAGAGTTAGGGATGGGGAATGAACCACCTGTGGTACCACTGGCATATAGAAATCCCAGATGAAGATATATTCTACCAATGTAGGTAGAAACTTTATCAGCACTTATAGTCAATAATAGTATTGCAGCAGCAACAACAACAATAGCTAACATTTATATAGAGTTTACTCTGTGTCAGGCACTGTGCTAAGTACTTTACAATTATTATCTTATTTGATCGTCAAAACAACCCTGAAAGGCATGTGTTAACTCTTATTGCCATTTTACATATGAGGAAACTAAGGCAAAAGAAGGTTAAGTGACTTGCCCAATGGCTATTAAGCATCTGAAGCCCTATTTGAATCCAGGTCTTCCTGACTCCAGGTTCATTGCTCTATTCACTGAACGACTTAACTTAGTTGCCTGGGAAAATTTAATGGATTTCCTAGAGCACTGAGAGGTTTAGTGAATTGACCAGGGTCACATGGCTAATAATGTGCCAAAGGTGAGACTTGAGCCCAAGTCTTCCTGGCTCTGAAGCCAATCTTTTAATCAATACTACAGTTTGCTAATAATAAAGAATCTACTTAGGGGATATGTAATAGGTATTTAATAAGTTTGTGCCAATAAAAAAAGAAAAAAGAAAAAAATCAACCTAAGTATAAGATGGGAAAAGAATGGTTAAGACAGTACTTATGGAGCGAGGGCAGGAAGGGGTGGGGGTCAGACACCACTGCAACTTTTAGTGAACCACAAGTTCACTAAGTCAGTAGTGTGAGATAACAGTCAAAAAAGCCACTATGATTTTGGGCTACAATGGGGGGCCTAGTTTCTAGGAATAAGACAATGATAGTCCCTTTGTACTATGTGCTATCAGACCGTATCTGGACTATGTTCAACTCTAGTCACCATGGTCTAACATATTGTTATGCTTGAGTATGCAGAAGACAATCATAAAAAGCATCTGGCCATGAGTTTGTGTCATAAAGACTGGTTGATGGAACTCGGCATGTTTAGCCTTCAGAAGGGCAATACAATAGCTGTCTTCAAGTATTTGAAGGGCTATGTTGTGGGAAAGGGATTGGACTTATTCTGCTCGGCCTCTAGAGTGCAGAAGCAAGTTAAAAAAAAAAGTCACTTAGGCCTGATATCATGAAATATTTCCTTACAATTAGAACTGTCAAATAAAGGATGGAATGGCTGGAGAGCTCCCCATGCTTGGAGGTCTCCAAGCCCTGTGGTGTAAGGTTTATACTAAATGGCCACTGCGGTTCAGTATTTTCCAACTCTTAAGTCTATGGACCTCAAGACAATCTTGTGAAACAGACCAGGCATATATCAGGATTCAAGAGATGAGTGACCTGAATGATTTGGTCAACATTTCAAATATATTAAAATAAATAAGATTAGATATCAACACTCTGATGTGCTTTTTACTGGATTAGGATGTCTATAAAAAGGTTTAGACCAGGCACAATTTCAAGGATGTTAAAACTGAATTAGAGAAAATCCCAGACTTACAAAAATATGGCCCTCTCACTTACATGGCATGCTGAAGGTTAGTTCGCAGCTTAACATAGCTCATTGCTGCTCTCTCTTGCTGTTGCCTGGCTGCTTCTTCTTGTTGTCTTTGAGCTAACATCCATGTTACCTGCGTGCTTCAAGGAGAATTTTATTCTTCTTTAACTGAACTTTTTTTTTTGGTATGTTGTTAATAAATTTAAAGCATAGAAAATGATCAATTGTACTTACTTATAATCGAGTGGTGTAGGATGGTGTTCTGGCTGTATCGGATAGACACCCATGTAGTTCTCCTCTGGTCGTAATCTTTTAGGCTCTCTCATTATAGTCGAAGTAAGCTGTGGTGTCTGCATCATAACAGGGGTGTGCATTGTCTGTTCTCTATTCAACCACATGCTATCACTACTACTACTTTCTTCAGCTAGAGGGAAGAATAAGTAAGCAATGTCAATTAAACACAGTGACCGTATAGCATCAGATTTATAATTTAGGCCAGATAGGTCAAAAGAGCGAGACCAATTAAAGCATTAAATGTTCATTTCATAAGTGAACATATAAATAAATATGTCTCTGTGCATATGTGTACATACACATAGATGTGTGTATGTATGTGTGTATATGTATGTTTTGGAGTTTGTTTTTTATAAATGTGTTTGTACACTAGTTATCTGGTACCTGAGGCATCAACCTACTTATTTCCAACAAATGTTTCAATCAAGAAGCACTTTCGATACTTTGTCATCACAATAAAACCAAGAGTCAAGAAACTGCTTCAACCAACAAAACATTTCATTTCATTGTGTAAATGAAAAGGAAAATTAAGAATAACATCACTGTGAAAGAGCAGCTCATTTGTAAACTGTGAATGGAGACAGGGAAATCATGTTATAAAACAGCAATTAGCACTGAAGGGAGGAGAAAGAGTCTACAGAAAGTTTAGGATAAGAATAGATTTAAGTAGAGAATTTAATCATTTAAGTGGAAGGAAGATAACAGAAAAAAATGAGGAAAGACCCTTTAAGATTTCTGTAAAAAACTACTTTTTTAGGGGGCAGCTGGGTAGCTCAGTGGATTGAGAGCCAGGCCTAGAGACGGGAGGTCCTAGGTTCAAATCCGGCCTCAGACACTTCCCAGCTGTGTGACCCTGGGCAAGTCACTTGACCCCCATTGCCTACCCTTAC
>NC_058136.1:8954107-8970858 GCF_016433145.1 Gracilinanus agilis | reverse complement strand
GAGAGAGAGAGAGAGAGAGAGAGAGAGAGAGAGAGAGAGAGAGAGAGAGAGAGAGAGAGAGAAAGAAAGAAAAAGACTACTTTTTCACAATCATTGGTGGAGGTAACACATTTGGACTCATTATCACAAACTACATGAAAAAGAACAAAAAGGACTTGAGGGGAAAAAAAATAGAAAGAAAAGCAGATGGACCACACCAAGTGAATAAAGAGGAGGCCAGTGCAGTATGTGACACAATTTTAGGTTGACTCTCAGAGCCAGGCCTGGAGACACAAATCCTGGGTTCAAATCTGCCTCTGACACTTCCTAGTTTTATGACTCTGGGCAAATCACAACACCAATTGCCAGGCCCTTGCCATTTTTCTATTACTGACACTTAGTACTGATTCTAAGAAAGAAGCTAAGGGTTTAAAAAAAAAAAGAAAAGAAAATTGATTTCTCAAGACATCTAAAAGATGGGAAGACAGAATGATAGGAAGAAAGCCATGTCCAATCCAACTAACAAAAAAAGTGATCAAGTGAGCAAAGTCTGAAAATAAATAGCAAGAGCATCTCTGATAATAAGGTCTTCACAAAATATATTCACTAGGAGACCACATATTTGCAGTCATATAACTGATAGCAAAAAAGAAAAAAAATGTGTTTTATTAAGGAAAAAATGCATTTTTTTTCAGAATTCAGAAGAGCAGGATGTTATCTTGTAGACTATAATCCAGAGTATGTAGTCCATCCAAGTGTTAAAATTTTATGATTCCATAAACGAAGCGACAAAAACTGCCTTGAAAATACTCTCATTCTTAGTATTAAGTGAGGCATAAAAGGAGATAACCATGCCATCAGTATATGAAGATGAAATATCCGGCAGCTCAAAATAAAATTATTTTACATTCAAACAGAAAAAGAATGAGTTATAACAATAATTCTAACACATAAAGAGTCCCAAAGAATTAGCAATGTATACTTCCAAAATTTCAAAGGTTATCCAAAATGTTCTCTTCTAATGAAAAGCACCAAGACATTCAACACACTACCACTTTGCATTGAAGCATACAAATACAAAAAGAGTGGCTTCCCACAAAAAGCTTACAATGCATGCCTTTATAAATAATGGCTTCATCAAAGGAAAATGTCCTTTTGGGAGTCAAAAAGAACTAAAGGTTAATGAGGGAGGCCCATACATAGGATCCCACACATTCCAAAAGTATGGAAAACATATCCAGTATTCTATCAAAATTTTTCAGATGACTACAGAAAGAAGAGATTCAATATAAAAATGGTATCACTCCCACCAGTGTTACATTAAACAATGCTAAATACACAAAATGAGTATTTGCTATCTGAACCTGAGAATATGGTTTCTACTATTAAAATATAGGAAGATTCCAATCAACATTTTGAACAAAAAAAAAAAAAAGAGATAGACCACCTTGTCTATGACCATAGAAAATGAAAACTTATAAATTGCCATTGATCTGGCCTACTGTGGCCCAACAAACTGTTCAGGGCTCTAAGAGCATATAATGATCAGAAATATCAAATGGAAAAATTGGCACAATTTCCCCACACAATGTACTATAAGAGATAAAAACTACTTTATCACTTAAGCACAAACATTCCTTTCAAAGTCCCAGAGAAATGGTATTTCTATTGTCTAGGTCACTGCTCTCCTCCATTATCAGAAATAAAAGCAACCCATTTTAAAGAGGAGAGGTATACTGAAATTAAATAAAGTATTTAGACACTCAGCAAATTGCTAGAAGTGCTCACATATCACTGCTGCATTCCTTTTATAGAACTATATTATACTTCATTTCTCATGTCAATAACTATTCATTAGATGCTAGCTGCCAAATTCAGGACAAGTGTAATTAATAAGGCAAGCTCTAGAAGTAGGTTTCATCAGGAGAAGCCCTATAGCCTAAACTTCCAAACTACCAGATTCATTCATTTTTCCAGTGGCTGAAGGCACAAATGGTATAGTGAAGGACGTGAAGATGTAGGTTAAACATGTGGTTTTATATTTATTGGCTATGTGACCTGGGCAAGTCACTTCAGCTACTTGAGCCTCAGTATCCTCATCCATAAAATAAATTATCTAGGAGTAAGTATTCCTATAATATACAATATCCTTAATTTATTTATGTGTGGTGTGTGTGTGTGTGTGTGTGTGTGTGTGTGTGTGTGTGTGTGTGTGTATAAATAAGTGTAAACTTCACATCCACAATGATCAAACTAAAATTTGGAATATGAACCATAAGACCAAGAAGTCTATACAGATCAACATTTCATGGCATACATGTACAATAGTATACTATAGTATGAAGTAATTTGTGGACTAGAAGACCTGGTTCCCATTCTGGTTACTGGGGAAGTCAGTTGAAACAAGTTAAGTCTTCAAAGGATTGTTCCAACTTTTTGATTGAACAGTACAACAGTAGAATTAATTGCCCAATCAAAACTGAAATGCACTTTAACTATAAAAAGCTACTGATGTCTTCATGGGTAATAAGAACGGAAAGAGGGATATTTAATGAAGGAAGGATAATTACCTTCAGGTAATTTTCGTTTTCCTGTAGCTGGTTTTGTTTTTTTATTTCTCACAGTTGATCCCCGACTGCTAATCCCACTAATAACTGACATGGTGTCATCATCACCTCCAGCTAACAAAGAATTCCTATAAGACATCAAAGGAAGCCACACATCTTCTCTTCGCAGTGACATCTGAAAGGTCATGAACTTTTCTAGATAAACATACCTAAAAGAGAAGCAATAACAAAGCCAATGCAAATTTAGAAGGGAAGCAACAAAATGGGGGGGGGGGGGGAGAAGGAATTATATAACAAAAATCTCTGACAAAGGTCTAATTTCTCAAATTTATAAGGAATTAAGTCATATTTATAAGAAATCAAGTCACTCTCCAATTAACAAGTGGTCAAGGGATAGGAATCGTTAGTTTTCAGTTGTGGAAATCAAAGCTATCCATAATCACATGAAACTGTTCTAAGTCCCTCTTGATTAGAGAAATGCAAATCAAAACAACTCTGAGGTACCACTTCACACATAGCAGATTGGACAATATGACAGTACGGAAAAACAGTAAGTTGGAGGGGATGTGGCAAAATTGGGACACTGGTAGAGTTGTAAATTGATCCAACCATTCTGAAAGCCAATTTGGAATTATGCACAAAGGGATTTAAAAGAATGCATGTCCTTTGATCCAGCAATACCACGACTGGGTTTGTACCCCAAAGAGATAATAATAATAAAAAGTTTTTGTACAAAAATATTCATAGCCATGCTCTTTGTGGTGGTAAAAAAAAAAAATGGAAAATGACAAGGTGTCCCTTGATTGGGGAATGGGGGAAAAAAACAAATTATGGTATATGATGGTAGTGGAATACTATTGTGCTATTCAAGGAATGATGAACTGGAGGATTTCTATATGAACTGGAAAGACTTCCACGAACTGATGCAGAATGAAATGAGTAGAACCAGAAGAACATTGTACACAGAAAGTGAAACATTGTGGAATGGTCAAATGTAATCAACTTTGCTACTACTAATAGCAATGCAATGATCCTGGACAATCCTGAGGGACTTATGATAAGAATGCTATCCACATCGAGAGAAAGAACTGTGGGAGTAGAAATACATGCACAAAAAAATGATTTATCACTTGTTTATATGGATGTGAGGTTTTGGGTTTTAAAAGATGACTATTAAAAACATGGAAATGGGTATTGGATGATAATACACGTATAACCCAGTGGAATTGCTTGTTGGGGGTGTAGGGATGGATGGACAGGATATAAATCATGTAACCATGGGTAAATACTTTAAAAAATATTTTAAAAAGAGAATAACTGTTACAAATGATTCCAAATAAAATAAAATTAAGTGTGTATGATTTATCACATAATTCCTAAAAACTTAGAAAAAGTAGAGATAGGGAGAGCTTGCTAAAATAAACTAACTGGCACCACACATTTCACTTTTCAACTGCAAAATCTTGTTTATAAAATTCTTTCTTATGGTCATGTTTACATTTCAAAAAATTTTCTTGAAAACCATTTATACACTGCTCTATTAAAGCAAACTATGTGAATTCACCAAATATACAATCTTTTCTTGATTTATTATCTTTTTCCCCCAAGAAAATTCTTGGGGTTAATAACCCACTCAGTTTCTTCATTGTTTTCTTAATTAAGCCAGGATCATTACATTGAAATACAGAAATAACAGGTTTAAGCAATTTGGTTCAATCAAGGGTTTATAATACACAATAGAGTCTATTATGTCCAGTGTTCCTTGGATGTCTAAGTTTACTTCAACCATTTTTCGATGGAAGACAGCACAGTACCAAGGCAAAATAACTAATCACTTCCAACTGTATAGATACTGTAAAGGATTACTCAAGTCTTCTCTTTCACGTATGCACAGAAGGGCTCTAAAAATCATTACTTGATCAAATATGGCCTCAGATACTTCTTAGCTGTGTGACCCTAAGCAAGTCCCCTTTTTAACACAATTGTTTAGCCTTTACTGCTTGTCTGCCCTAGAACTGAAAACAGTGAATTGATTCTAGGACAGAAGGTAAGAGTTTAAAAGAAAGAAGTTGTCACTTGAGATTTTAATATGACAATACTATTTTTGATTCTTGGATCAATATCATACACTCTTCTCCAGGTGAAAGAAAGGTTAAGTCAGAGAAGATACTGCTTCACCCGAGTTATCCACAAGAGTCTCTCTAAATTAGGCCATGTAAATGATTTAGTCCCTTTCCCACAAAACCAGGAGTGAAGAAAATTTAGTTGTTCATAGCTAGCCACTGCATTTTTTAAAGACTATGTCCAGGGGGCAGCTAGGTGGCTCAGTGAACTGAGAGCTAGGCCTAGAGATAGGAGGTACTAAGTTTAAAACCTCATCTTCAGACACTTCCTATCTGTGTGACCCAGGGCAAATCACTTGACCCCCATTGCCTAGCCGTTACCATTCTTCTGCCTTGGAACAAATACATAGTTCTTGAGTTTAAGATGGAAGATATATATCCAAATTTTAAAAGAAGAGATTTTAAGATTAAATTTTACTTGATACTATTTCTGGAATCAAACCTTAAGAACCTCTCTTAACATTTTCAACTGGAATACTAAGCAAGTAAAATCTTGTTTAAAAATATCAATAATATTCTTAATGCTCCAAAGTACAGTTCCAATAGTTGTAAGGTACAAGCATTCCTTTGTTTACTGTTATTCAAATCTATTAAGCCTGTGCCATCCTGGAATTCAATGCAAGGAGGAAACATAAAATACATAAATATTGCCTTTGAATTTATAAAATTGAATATTTTTTAGTAAGAGGTTGGATATTAAACACTTACACTGTTCTTTTGTCCTGTCGGAGGAGTTTAGAAGAAAATTCACTCAAAATATCAAGAAATGCCAAATTTAAAGGTGGGTGGCTTTCGCCTTGTGGATTAGGTTCTTTAAATGCAAATTCAATCCCATCCCTAGAAAGAAAAGGACATAATTATTATCTGAAAGATTGTCATTCAAATGTGATATTATAGAATGGAAGAGACTTATCTGGACAAGTTTTCCACTAACAAGATGGCTAGATGGAATGGATTTGTGCTGGTGTCTACTGATTCAGATATATAAATAAGAAGTGGATGAAAGAAGGGTGACAAGTGAGGAAAGAGCAATTATTTTATTTATTGGTCATATATATTCTAACTTTGCTAAAAGCAATATAGACGTGGCATGATATAATTAATTACATTACTTCTGGGATGTCCTTAGTATCTCACCTAGGAAAGAACCCAAATCCTCCCAAATAGTAGACTATTCCTAAGCAAATGAACATTCAACATTTAAAGAATGTTAGGATAGTATCACAACCCATAAGAAAGCCTTCAGAGGCTATAAGGGGAAGATGTAAGGAAGGATATAGACAAGAATTCCACTGGAATAGACAGTATGCATGGCGAGGTTATACAATAATCTGCATTTGTGTCAGTCAAGAGTAGCCAACACTGATGAAATCACAAATCCAAAGTAAAATAAAGCAATTAAACCAGCTGTAGAAATGTTACTTTGAATGATAAAATCACTTCCTAGGGTTTCAATAGAGACATGACTGCTGACAAAAAAGCAGTAACTAACTGAACAAGAAGTACAACAACAGGGTAACTGAAGTTCCCACAAGGCCTGCAGTGACACCTGGAAGTGCAGCAACACTTCTATCAAGGAAGAGGAGATCCTCCAATTACATAAACATGATGTACTTAATATATACACATACTCAGTAACTTTACTAAGATAATGAAAAGTGCAATATAGTCAAAGAGGGTAGAAGAGGAGAAGAGGTTCAGGGTTACCGGAAGAAAAGAATTACTAGCTAAAATACAAGCATTATGGGCTCTGGGAACTCAGGAGCATAGCTTGGAAAAGAGAATGGATTAACTAGTAGCTGGAAATAAAAATTCTTAAGGTAAAACAGGCTACTGACAATAATACAAGCTATTTTGGGAATGGAAGAGGGTACTTCTGAAATCAGGAATTGCAGGGGACCTTTGCCGAACACAGAATATCATTTGACCTGCTTTGTGATTTCTAAAATTATTTTAATGGGGGGGGGGGGGGTAAGGGGGTATGGGTAAAGTCTTTTAATATATAGGCATAAAATCACAGGTAAATAAAGTAAAAGTATTTATGCATTAGATAAATCATTGAGAATTACTTAGTCAATATAATACAACTAATATCACATCATATACTATTTTATAAAGACAAAAGATCATAAATAAGGGGGGATATAATTACCACAGGATGAAAAATAGTTATGACAAAGTAGAAGCTACCAAGGACACAAAAGAAACTCCCCATACCACCCAACATTGCCTATGATCATCACTCTTTATCTTCCCATAACAAGAAATAGAAACTGTACAAAGTTATTTGCTGTCATGCCTGTATATGTATATATCTCTATTTCCCACGATTTAAAAAGCTTTGAGGTGTATTTTATTTTATAAGAGATCTTGATTTCAAGATTGAGGTATTACTAGACCAATTTTTTAAAATCCTAAGACAAGTCCATACACTAAAGTATTAGCTATTAGCCCAACAATTATTTATATTCTCACAATGATTCAAACTGAAGTAGGCCGAGCAAAGAGTGGAAAGAGCACTAGGTTGGGGGCCAATGAACCAGGATTCTGGTGCTGCCTCTACCACATGTTGGGCGACTCCCCTTCCCCTCTCAGAATCCATAAAATAAGGGCAATACTGGAATTTCCTATTCTCACAAGTGTGTAGTTAGGAACAAACAAGAATATGCACGCTTATAAACCTCAAAGGGTTATATTAATGTCAGCCATTATGATTAGTTGAATTCAAGTAAAATATTGGGAAATTACTTGTGTAACATGGCGATGGCTTCTCTTGTTTTCAACTGATCAAGTCCAAAAGTTAAAGCAAAACGTCGGGCAAGTTCTTTAATACCACTGAATGTTGGTGATGATCTGTCAAAATTATACCCATTTTCTTGTATCATTTCGTTGAACAGCTGTTTGGAATCAAAGAAAACATTTGGGGTTTTTTTTGGTTGCTAATATTAATAATTAGTATAAACACTTCTATACCTAATCTGTAATAAATATTTAATATTGTATAAATTAATAAATAAGCACTTTAAGCTGGCGTTAGTTATCCTCTTTAAATCTTTTTAGTTAAGCCAAGGCAAAACTATTTCTTGGTGGTTTCAACACAATTCCTAATGAATAAGGAAATATTTTTTTAAAAAAAGAAAGAAAAAAGAAAGAAAAGAAACAAAGCCCAGCACACTAATTATATCTATCCATAGCTATCAAACAAGAAGGGATTATTGCAGTTCTCAATTGTTTTTAAATCTATACAAAAGGCAAATAGGTATGTGATTTGTTAAGGGGGGAGGTTTTTCAGTTTGAATATTAAACAGTTTTTGAAAGAATCAATAAATACTTTAAATTATTCATTCTTACCTGCTGTAAACTGAGAATAAGTGTCTTTGCACACTGGATTTTGTCTATCTGCCTTGTTTTACTCATTGTTTCTTTTATAATATCTCCATAATCATTGTAATACTAGAAAAGAAATTTGCATGTATTAACTGAATTTTACATCATAAAGAAACATTTGTGATTCATAGGTAGACAGATAGCAAAGGATAGTGGAAAGAAAGCTGAAGTGCCTACATCAGAGGAATAGTAATCTCCCGCTGGTTTTACCACTAATTAGTTCTGTGGTTTGGGGAAAGCCACAAATTCCCAGCCTCAGAATCCTCATCTGCTAAATGGGAACAAATGATGCCCCACGTAGCCAGAAAAGATTATTGTAAACAATAAATAAGACATGCATGGAACTACTTTATATCCAAGGTCAGTGGATGGTCTATGATTAATTGAAATATTGCTTATTACCCAGGAATCTAGAAAAGGGAACAGAAATGAAGCATTTTGCACAAACTATTTGGTGAAGAAGAAAATTCTGATCAATAGAAAGGTATATTCAACAGGGGAACAGAAATCAACTAGGCTTTATTACAGCCTAAGTACCTCATAAGACTATCCAATTCCCTTTGCATTGATTCTATACTTAAAATGTAACCATCTAAATTTGTAATTTGGTTTCCCAGCTAGCTTGGGGTACTCTGGGTATTGAGAATTAGTATTCTGGTTGTAATGTATTTCCCACAGTAAATTAATAAATTGGCATTCTGGTTTATAAATCCCTCTTGTGAATTTGGTTGGCATAAATTATTCCCTTAGTACCTGATCACCCCTGAGTAATAAGATAAAAATGAGTTTCTGGGCCTGCAAGACTGCAGACCAGACTCCAAAATACTGACAATAAGGTCTACAATCTTACAAAATAAAAACCCAAATTGCTTTCAAAAAAAAAAAAAAGTGCCAAAAATCTTTTCCATGAAATGCTATCATTTACTTAATAAAGTACCAACATGCAAGTCAGTTCTAGCCCAACAACAAAGGGAGAGGAAGGGCCGGGGCGGGGGGGGGGGGGGGGGGAATCAAGGCAGACTTCAAGTCATTCTCCAAATCTGAAAAATATTCTGTCATATATATTCATATTTACCTTCATATATTGCTTGAAAATATCCGCAGCTGTATTCATTTCCACCACAGTATATACAATGAGTTTACAAAAAGCTGCAAGTAAATTCCTCCTCTTGTGCAGTGCTTCAATTTTACTAGCTTCATCATCCTGCTGTCCATCTGAAAAAAGGCCTAAAAATTAAACTAGGAGGTTTTGTAAAGCTATTTACTCAATATTACAATTTTACCTAACACTGAAAAATATGCTCAAAAAAGAGAGGGATTGAAGAAAACCCTTGGAACACAAGTTTTTCACAAAGCTGCTGGAGAAAGGACAGTGACCTTTCCACAACATTTAAGTTCAAACCCACTCTTCCGTTCAAATCCTTCTTGTGATGTCTCACTGTCACATGGAGGTGAGCCAGGATTCTCAACCTTTACTGGCAGAGCCTGGCAGGTCCTAGGCCCGAAAGCCTTTAAGAATGGTCCCAGTAAAGACCAGCCTTAATTACAGAGAGGCTCATCCACAAGTTGTGCCATGGCATACCAGCTCTAGATGACCAACTCCTAAAAAAAAAGGGTTGCAGTTTGTTCTTATAGAACTGATATTAGTATGCACCGTTAGAGAGCATTTTTTTCATCTTGAACTATTGAGTTTTTTACATATCTTACAAACAAAACATAGGGAACATACTTTAGTTTTGATGATTCAGGATCCCATTACACATACCGATTATTGTACTATACAAAATAAAATGACTAGGGCCAGAGATATACATATAAAGCAACTTGTCCATATGTAAAACCATCCCAGATTTATCTTCTTCTTTTTAAGTCCCTATCTGATTTCTAGAGACCCTTCATCTCCTATCATGTTGTTGAATTGCCATTTCTCACTGATGTTAGCATGTCTAAAGAACAGCACTTGTTTCTCCTTGTTTCCTGTTTCTAATTTAAGACTTTTAATCTGCTGTGGGATGGAAAAGAGATCATTAAGCTTGTTAGAATAGTACCTAAACTAAGGGATTAACAACCACAAGTAGCTCCACAGTGAGTCAAGTATAGAACTGCATTGAGCTATATGAGTTAGGCTAAAATGACCTTAGATCTTTTACTAATATGGTGATTCTCTAACTTTATGACATCTGAACAAGATGATCTCTGAGGGTCTTTCTAATTTCAAAATTCCACTGTACAGGATGTTACTCTAAACAGATTCCAGTTTACCAAATGTATTCCAAAAAGCTGATAATACACACATATTCTATGATCTCTGTGGAAGCGAACCCTAATCATAAATTGTTTGAGAAAATTCTAAATTATGTTTGTTATTAGCGGTCCTATATCTTTAGACTCCAGCTGACAATAATTTGTAGGTATACATGTTTATGAACATGCTGGTGTTAAGTTCTCTCTTAAGTAGAGCTGAACATCAAAAACATGAGAAATAAAATCATCATGTTACCCTAACTTAAAAAGACTGGAAGAAAAAACAAATCAAATCATCTATGAAATCTCAGTTAAATAGAGAAATTCAGCACAATTTTCCCCCCCAAAACATTTTGTATTATCTTGGCAATTCTGTAGAATAGTACAGAAACCAATTCAGGAAATTATTTTAGTCTTATTTATAGTATCAAGAGATACATTTTAAAAGAAATCTAGCAAAAATTACTTTTCAGAAATAATGATATATAGACTATATTATTTTATTGGAATTCACAAATTTTAAAGTACTTAGATTAGTAAAAGGGTCCTAATGGAAAAAAATCAGAGCACTTGAGCAACATGTATTTGGGATTATTATTTTCCAAAACATATAGTTCAAAACCTTCAGTAAGTATCACTTTAAAAACCTGAACTTAAATTAAGAAGAAAATTACCTGCACTATTGTTATCATCATCCTGGTCAATGAAGACATGATCGAGAATAAAGCTGAGCAATTCTGACTGCAATGAAGAATCAGGAGTGTAAACAAGTGGTTCTAACATGTCCCGTCCTCCTGACATAATCTGATGGCTGGAGATCATCAATACATCACACAAAATAGTGAAGGCCTGTATAAAGAAATTAAATATTTTATAAATCAATATTTCTGTCTTAGTTTTTACTACCCAACACAAAATTCCCAAACAATTTAAACATAAATTTAAAGAACTGACAAGTGACAAATGTTGGCAAATACAAGTACGCTTCAATTAAATATGTGAAATGTAAGGAATATACTTATGTTCTGCAAAAATATGTCACGTTAAAGGTGTTTGACAGAACTGGAAAAACTAACCATTCCAATTTCAAATATTTCTCCATCTCAATGTCAGTCAATCTGTCAAACATTTATTAAGAACTGAAGATGCTGGCCTGTGCTCTCAAGGAGCTTACAGTCTGAGGGGGGAGATAATGCAAGAACAACTATGTACAAACAAACTAAAAGGGATAGGAAGGCACTAGCATATAGCATTCTGGTACAATCTTGCATAATATAGTACACAACTGCCGCTTGATAGTAAATCTCATTAGTATTATAAATTACTGGCTACTGTGAGCTCCTTGATAGCAAGGCCTGTCTTTTGCCTTTCTTTGTACCGTTAAGGCTGGCTTTGTTACACAGTGTTGGGTACATATTTAGTATTTATTTAAAATGCCTGTTGACTGACCAAAAAGAAAAATTACTGGCTAAAAAAGTTTAGGGAGGTGGTGCCCAGAATCAAAGGGCATGCTGCATAGGGTGGCATGCTTTGGAGACAGCAGTCATAAGGTATTTGGGAAAGAGGAGATTGAATTACAGAACCCGTCTCTCTGGCATTTTAAGAAGGGAAGAGGCAATGAGGATGGATAATGTTACATTATTGAGAAGCGTCTAATGGGAAAGTATTGGGGATTTATAGAGTAATAAAGATAGGTTACCAGAGATAATCTACGTGTAGAGGCAAGGCTAGGAAATTGTATCCAGAAAGCAGTATGAGTCAAATATAACTATCTTATGTCGCCAGATCAAAAGGTTTCCAAAAGGTCAGATGAAATGCCATGAGATTTATATAGGTTAATGCAGGAAAACAATGATTAAAGCAACTGATATAGTCAACAGGAAGGTTGTCATATTGTGTGTACTTTTTATAAGTTTAGGAAGATTAGTTCTCAATCACCAATTGTCTACTCAAATAGAAAGGATCCAAATTAATTTTATAGTTTCAGAGACTACCTTTTCAGCAATTAAAATGCTAAAAAGGAAAATCCTCATCATTACACTTTCTTGCTAAAAAATATGTAAAGTCACTGAAGCTTGTCAGAAAATTTAAAAGAACAAAAATTCAAAGCATTTTGTAATTGTTTGCATTTGAATTAAAGAGTTGTGGGTTAATGAGAGAAAATTTAAAAGAACTTGTTTTGGCAATGTTTGCAATCTTGTGATTAAAATGTCAGCATGACAGTTAAAGAAATAAGTAGTTCCCCCCAATCTGTCACAGGTTCCCCAAAATAAGCTCTTGGAAAGACAGGATGACAGTATTTTGTTTAACTGTTTGGATCCTATAAGAATGATGTGAGAAAGTTGGATAACCAAAAACTGGCCAAAATGTTTCCATTACAAGGTAAGAGAGTAGCCAGCAACTTTCAAAAACTTCTATTTGTTCAAGTTATGAACACCACAATACCCTTTTCCTCTCTATTCAATATGACATTTAGAAGGGAGGGGAAAGAGATTAGTATGAGTCTAATTGCAACCAACAATCTCAAAGGACTTTTATCAAACCCTTGGACAAGTCAGCTAAATAGCTAAAGAAAAAGAGGAGCTAGTAATACTTTGTTTTTAACTTCCTGCCGCCTGGTCGGAAAGTAGAAAATTATTTTATTCTTACAAGGCTTTTGAAGGGTCAACAGGATCCGCAAAGAAATGGTATCAAATCTTCACTGGTGTTTTTCAATCAATATCATAACTGCCCTTTTGAAAGTATAGCATGTTTCCAAAATATGAGAATATTTAACTTTCATACATCATATGTGGAACGACTACTTGACCAAAGTTATGTCAGGCATGAGGCCCTCATTGCCACTGTGTGGGATTCCTTTCTCCTTGACAATCCACTCCTGATTGCTGCCTGGGAGTATCCATTTTTTATTCAATAGTGTCACAAGGGCAGAGTGACCATTTACAGCTCTTTCAAGGTATCCAATGTCCTCTTAACCACAAAATTGCATATACCTAAAGACTTTGTCTCATTTTTTTTTATGAGGGGGTAGGGAACAGGGACCTATGGCAGAGCTAAGAACTATGTCAAAGGGTTTCTTCTGGGAAAAGGCTCTCATCATACTGCTTCCCATCCCCACTTGAGTAGAAGTTTTGTTCCCAAACAAAAATAGTCATTATAAATGTGTGTCAACATTGGGCAATTCCAATCTGATATAGCCCTATAGAACAATAACGTGTTCCTAGAAACTCAGGTAGAACTCTGAACAAATGATTAGAGTTGAAAGACTACACCATACTTCAAGTATATGGTTTTTATAATCACATACTTTCAAAACCCCAAGAAAATTGCTTATCAACAAACTCTTAAAAGTTAGTTTCTACGGTTGGAAATGTTTGTTAACTAGACTCTCAAAGGAAGGCTTCATGAAGAAGGACAAACATCAGAGCAAATTCACTACATTTCTATCATATTTGAGCCTAATCATTTGAACAACCATTACATTACAAAACGGTATGTATTCCAAAATCTATTCAGCTTTCTAATTCCATGCCAAACAACATAGCATCTGTAATATCTATCCAAATGACCTCGTTATTTACAAAACAAACAAAACTAACCTGTTCTTTAACAGCAGTATTCACATTGGTCAGGTAATGCTGACAAATCTGACAGAACACCCTCATTTGTTTCTTTAAACGAAGTAGGTCCTCCTATAAAATAATTATATATAATAATTTTATTTTTAAGTCCTTCTGTTTTCTCGATAATCATTCTCAGAGACATTCTGGCATATTAACTCTACAAGAATCAAGTTATAAAAGATAAAAAAAATTCAACTGTCATACTATCAAAATGCTTTTAAATATCAAACATTCATTAACAAAGACAAGTGCCTTCCTTTGCTCTATCATTCTTCTTTATTAAAAGTACCTGAAAAAAGTATCACAGATGATTATTTTTAACGATATGAAACAAAATCTCAGATTTCGGGGGATAGTATTCTCTAGCACTCCAGAATTCTGTAATACAGAAAAGCTACTAAGATCTGGCAATTCTCTTTTAACACAAAGGCCAGCGAAAATCAGGGCTGAACATTAATGGTGTTTATTAGCAATGTAGTTTCCTCTATATTAATTCCTTTTCTTTTAAGCTAAGATAATGAGCTAGTGTAGCTTGCTAGGCTTTTTGTTATTTGTAAAAATATTAATTTATTTAATTTACCTCACTAATTCACTAAGTAGAAGACTAATCTCATTTACTGGGAAACTGGGTCTTAAGGGTCAATCCAAGCACAAATAAAAAAATCTACAACATCTAATTTGACATCTTCATTTTAAAATTGAGGAAATTGTGGCCCACAGGGTGAAATGACTTAGAGCAGGTCACACTTCACCTTTACCTACCCATTCCATTAATTTTTCTTTTATTTACTGAGTAATACATACCAAAATGTGCTTTATCTTACAACTACTCTCAATTTGTCTTTGAAATGTTGTTTGCACCTATATTCAACAGCCAAGAATGAGTTTAAAATATATAATAAGAAAAATTTTGCTCAACAATCACATTAAAAATATTTAAAATTTACTAGAGATGGAAAGACTCGTTTCACTTAGGCTAGTATGCACAGCAAATGGGTTGAAAGAGGACATTTGAATAATTATTCATTTTTCTCCACAGTTCTATACAATCTGTACTAACATTTAACTACTAAATAACATGACTATTAACACATACCTTGGTGGAGCTGCTTTCAGTAATTTTTGCTAGCTGCCAGAGGATTACATAGTGAGTACATTGCAGAGCATGAATAACAATCTATAAAAATAAAACAATGATAAGTTAGGAATAAAAAGTCATGTTCCTTAGAATCCAACTTGTACATACAGCTTTTAAATACAAACCTGCTCAGGCATGTCTCCATTTTCGATACCAGTTTTCAGTAACTTGTAATTACAACCAAACAAATCCCATCTTGAAAGATCATGGGTACTGCAAGAAATAGTTGGAAAGTTATTGTTAATGGAATACTCGTTAGATTCATCACACTAAGCTCCCTCCAAAATAAAAACAAGAAACAGACCTCAACATAACAAATTTCTCTTAAACCAATATTTTAAGGTCTGATTTTCTCGCATAAGTTTGAAATAATTTCCCAATAGTTTTGAAATTCAAAGTCTAAATAATAATATAGCTAAGAATGATAAATTGTAATGATGATTAAAAATTTTTTCAACCTCGAGAAATTTTTCAGAGAAAAACTTCACTAGATCCACAATATGAATAAATAGTTTACTGATAGGGTCAGAGAAGTTATAAAAGCTTATTAACCCCTTCAAAACCTACAGTCATCCAACTATTGGCAAGGAGTAATTAATAATAACCTCTTGGACCAAGGAATCTCTACCTGCCTACCTAAACAAAGCAGCCTATACCATTTGGGGAGAGTAAGGGTCATTAGAAAAGTGAACGTGTACCTGCTACACTGAAGCTTCCAATCACTGAGTCTACCACCTGGGTCCCAGTAAAATAAATCATGAAAGAGAACACTTACTTGTGAAAAGCAGTAATCCTTTTTAATGTTGATAGGACCTGATATGCATCATCCTCATCAGGTTCTTCTCCCTATAAATGTTAGATGCACAGTGTTAGCCACTACAAGCCACAAAAGGAAAAGCATTAGCTATTCAAAGCAAAACCACCACCCAGATGATAGACAAAAATATGAGAGGGAAAGCAATGACAGAACAGTTCAATTTTCGTTCCTGTTTCAAGGCCTGCCACCATTTAAGAGATATTGCAAAAAGGATGAACTAGTGTCATATCACTGATACATTACAAAAAAAGGATCACTAGGGAAGACAAAGAAATGGATGGACATACTTTTTTCCCCATGTTAATGCAAAACAGAAAGGGGGAAGGAAAAGAAAAGCAGGTTCCTAAAAGTATCTAAAGGAGGAGTAATAAAGAAAATGGTATTGTAGCAAGTAAAACAAACGTATGTCCCAACACACTCTTAAGGAAATATGTCCTAAATCCATGTAAAAGGAGAAAAGGTATTTATTAAAAGGCACAGAGAGATGAAGGTTAAATTTGCAAACAGGAAAAAAATGCATTTTAGCTATTATTCTTATCATTACCAGGTTAAGATGAGGAAACTAAGGCAGAGAAGTTAATTAGGGAAATGCTCAACAAGTTATGGTATATGAATGTAATGGAATATAATTATACTATAAGAAATGATGAAGGAGGCAGTTTGAGAAAAATCTGGGGAAACTTTTTATGAACTAATATAGTTACATGAGAACAAGGGGAAAAAATGCAATAAACAATCTCAAAGACTTATGAACTTTGATCAATTCAATGACCAACCATGTCAAGTCTACAAATTGAGAGAGTTTTTTTGAGGGGGAGACAAGGCCAATGGAAGAGTTTTGTTTTGCCTCATAACTCTTGCTTGGGATGGGGG
>NC_058136.1:8869572-8954100 GCF_016433145.1 Gracilinanus agilis | reverse complement strand
GATGTTAGTTTGTTGTGGTTGTTGTTTTGTTTGGGGGGAGGGAGTTGGGATTACACATTCCAGGACTAAAGCTATAGCTAATGAAAAAAGCAAAGTTATTCTCAATATTCCTCTAAAATTATGGTACTTGTAATTCAAAAATCAGATTCATCTATACCCAAAATTTACTGGATATAATAATTTTTAAAAGGTGATTCAATTAAGAATTCCACACTAGTGCATCAATATATTTTAATTACTTAAAAATTGTAAACACTGTATAAGATTGGAATTCAAATGGACAATCTATAAAACATTAAAACTAACCACAATATGGGTCATTTAATTTTAAAAGGAGGCTTATAAGATTATTGTAGCAAAGACAAAGGAGGTAAAATAGAAAGACTGGTAATTTTAAGTAGAAATATAACTTTTTCAACTGTGCAAATAATTTCTATAGATAAAAGAGTAACAAGAAGTAGTAAAAATGACAATATATATTTGTAGTTTGAAAAGGGCTTCACATAAATCACAATTGAGCCTAAGAATTTTGTGAAGAGGTTACTACAGGAATTAGTAATACCATCCTGCAAATGAGTGATGATCATGGTTGGTTTGGAACATAGATTTTTCTCAGCACACACAAGTTCTTTTCGCCAAATCACACTTCCATATATACATATGGCCATTTCCAAGATAAACATGTTACAGAATTGGCAAGATAAAGGAGAACCTGAGTTCTCTTTGCCATCTAGTCCAACTGAATCTAAAACCGTATCCTAACAAAATTTTCTTCTAATGTGCCTGAAAAAGAATCACAGGATAGGTAGGTTCAGCTTACACACATAAAGAAACCAAGGCAAAGAGGGGAAAAAAAGTTCACAAAGGTCAAAAAACTAGAAAGTAATTATGATGTGATCTCAACAACCCCCAGAGGCAAGATTTTGTTATAATGGAATCCTGCTGAAAAAGATACCAAGAGGCATACAATTGCAACATTCTGTAGTAAATAAAGATCCAGAAGGCAATGCCTAACACACCCATCCCACTCCACCAACTTATAACAATGTCTATCCTGATTCTATGGCAGAAATACAACTGATCTCCTGCAGGAAGATTTGTGTCCCTTATGTAAATATCATGTTAACTAGCTGACCTTCATACCTAGAAATTTCACCCTCCTCATCTCCATCTCTTGACTTTCTTGGTTTTCTTCAAGTCTCACCTAAAAACTTAACTCTAAGAAGCCTTTCCCAGTTCTCCTCATGCTAGTGCTTTCCAATTTGTATTTTTTTTCTTGCATGTATCTCCCAAAATACTCTGAGTTCCTTCAGAGCAGGACTGTTTTAGCTTTTTGTTCTATCACCAACAAGCCAGGAACACGACAGGAGTTAAATAAGTATTGGTGATTGACTAGAAAAATGCCCATCTACAATCTTTCATCACTTCATAAGGCTGAAATGATATGTGTAAAGTGCTTTGAAAAGCACAAGCTACTATACAAATGTTATCTGTTATTCTCATCATCACCTTGTCCATTTGAATAAATTCTCTGAACTATTCTTTGATTCCCTTCTTTCACCCATTTTGCTTTGGTGCCTTAGCTTTCTTCTTTACCTGATTTAATATTTCTTTCCATAGTTTCAGATAAGATCACTATAAACTTCTCAAATATGAACAAAATCAGGACTCAATTTTGAAGAAGAGCACTAAGCAGTATGACAAGTGTCAAAAACGAAAGCTTAACCACAATGCTACTGAACAAGAAATTATAATCTACATGAATAAACACTGAGGATGAACCCCAATGGGCAAAAAGAACAAATACCTCTTGCAGAAAATCTTCAAGAAGTCGGTTAAATTTATCTGCCAATTCATCTATCAACTGACTTCTTGCAATATCTACTCTGTTAAATATGGTGAATTCTTCATTACAGAGTGCATGGTATGTTTTAGAACAAGCTTCCAAGACATCCGTATCTGTGTGCTTCTCTACAATATCTCGGATTTGTCTCAATAAGGCATCCAAATGCTGCAAAAAAAGTCAATTAGCATTCATCAGTAAAACCAAAATATCTAGAAAAGTGTCAACATCATAAGAAAAAGATGCAATGCTAAGAAAAATCAATAAATCTCAGAGTTAAGAGTTAGTAGCCATGCAACACTGTACCACCCTAATAGTCAATGGCATAGATTCATACCAAGAATATCTAAAGCTATCTGTCCAAGGCAAATGGGAACCAAAATAGTTCACACAAAGAACAAACCCATAATTGTGACCTCAAGAGTAGTCTTTTCTAAGTAAATAAGCTAGGATATAAAACTATGAAATAGTGGCCCCTTTGTGAATGAAGAGACTAGAAAATCAGTTTAAGGTAGGAAAAAAACTAACGTTTTATGCATGTTTATTTTCTTTCATATCAACTCTACAGAATGTTTAAATTAACATAAACTCTGAGCAAATATTTAAAGTGATAAAACCTAACCCTAAATTAGAATATTTCATGAACAAAAGTCTAAAAAATTAAAGATGGGAAGAGGAATTTTTCCTGACCCTGCCTTCCCAAGCTATTATAGACATCTATTATGAATTGTAACACTTACATAGACATTGACACCTAATCCTTCTATCTGACCATAATTTTGAGTAGAAATCTATACAACTTGATGGAACAGAAATTACTTTTTTAAGGCTTAATATCATATATGTAATACTTTCTTACCTTTTCTAATCGGCCAGTTGTATAGATTTCCAAATCAAAGTACTGAGGCAGCTGCAACAAGTTAGTCACCTTCTCTGCATCTATAGAGTACTTTGAAATGAAAAAAAAAAAAAACAGCAAAATAAAATAATAATAGTGATGTTAAGTAAGAATTATCAGTAACAGGAGATTTATAAAATCAATTTGTAAATCAATTACACACGTCACTTCCAAGTGATAGTCAGTAATAAACAGTTCCAAGTTTTTTTTGGTTTTGTTTTCATTTTTAATTTATCTTTTCCCCAATTACATGATATAAGTTTTAAACTTACTTTTGCTAACAACTGAGGAAGGGCTACTGCAAACAGTTCCGTAATTCTTGTTCTATCATCTAGTTGGGTCTTTTTCTCCTTTGCTGTCAGAACCTAAATAAAATATAAACATAAATGCTAAATTATACTTCTAATCTTCCATTATAGTAGTATAATTTGTCAACTGGAAAAGATAATTATTGTTGTTCTATATTAAGTATGTATTAGTCTATGAGACAAGCTGTAAAATCTGGAAAATCAAGTTTAAAAAAAATTAAATATTTTCTTATCTTCCCCAACCCCATCCTGCTTCAACACTAAGCAGGAGAGTTGAATTTCTCTAAAAAAACCAAGATATAGAGAGACAGCTAAGCTAGGTGGCTCAGTGGACAGAGAGCTAGGCCTAGACATGAGAGGTCCTGGGCTCAAATTTGACCTCAGACATTTCTGTGTGACCCTGGGCAATTCTCTTAAACCCAAATGCCTAGAGACACACACCTCCCTTCTGCCTTAGAATTGATATTGATTCTGATTCTAAGATGGAAAGTAAGGGTTTAAAAAAAAAAAACAGAAAAGATAAACCAACACAGTTCTATCTAACAACTCGCCACATCTACTTTTGAAAAACAGAAACAAAACTAAGAGCAAGAACTATGGAATTATGGGGAGTGCATGACTTTCTTCATTGTACTCTTGTCCTAAAACCATGTATAAGAAATACAAATTTATATGTGAGCTCTGTAATATTTTAGTACAATTAAAAAAAAAAAAAAGCAAGAGTCCAAAAGTGCTGAAATCAAAAGTAGATGAAACTAAAACATTAAAGTAAGAGGGGGAAAAAGACCATTAAATAAAATTTTTTTTACAAAACCATCAGCCTAAACCTTAGTCAAAGTATTAAAAACCTGTTTAGCTTAAAAATTAAAATTATGTAAGACCCAAATGAAATTATGAAAAAAGAAAGGTATATTAGGAAAGCAGCTTCATAATATTTGAAAAGCCAAGGTCTTCAGTCGAGTCATACCCGTTTTCCTGTCCCTCTTCCCACAGGAGGATGACATTCAGCTGCTTGGCGAATGGTACAGAGCATTATCTCAATAAGCGCACTCTCCTGTCTGTCGGTTAATGCTGTAAATGAGAGATACTTGATCAACTCTTGCACCAAACTACTGTGAATAATTATCCCAGAATTGGCTCTTCCCAGATATAGTATACCTTGAAATTTTTTCAAGGGAGTTGCATCCCATAATAACAAATGATATGTATGTGTAACAGAGATATACAGCTGTAGACAGGAAGATCAGACAGACAGTGAGAAATGCAAGAGGCCCCAGAAATCTTAATGCAGTTTAGAGAATCCACAGTGGGAATCCACATGCACACAGATCATCTGATATTATTTAACATAAATAATGTTATTTTTATGTAAAATTAGAAAGACATCACTATTTGCATACTATAGGAAATATCTGAAAATCAAGCCTGAGTAAATCAGAGATCTAATCTCAAAAGGCTATAAAAACCATAGTTAAAACTTTCTTACGTTCTTCTCCACTGAGTGGTTCTTCCAACAGCAAACTATTCATACATTCCCAGTCCTTCAACAGCTCCGTAGCACAGTCCCACATGCTATCCACAAGGTATGCAGCATGTTCATGCAACTGCAATGAACAGAAAATCTTTTTCTTAGTTAAATACTTAGTCGCTTTACACGACGTGCCTTTCAGGGACTGCCTGCTACTCCTTGCCACCATGCAATACACTGAGATTGACAATCAAAGAAAGGATTAGCAAAACAACAAGGAAAAACTGCAAGTTATTGGTCTAACTGGATCACAGCAAACTCTAGGAATGGCTCCTGGAAATGACATATGATATGATTTAAGGAAGAAAAAAAATTGATACTTTTTAAATGGCTAAAGAAACTGTGGTACATGTACAGAGTACACTAGTACTATGCCGTAAGTATATGAAGAATACAGAGAAGCACAGAAAGATTTAAGTGAAATGATGCAACATGAATTAGACTATAAAAAACTACACACAATGATTACACCAATGTAAGAATCACAATCAGACATCCATGTTATAAAATTACAGAGAACAAGAAATATGAGAATACATCTGCTTCTCCTTCCACCCCTACCTCCTTTGCCCAGGTGGAATACAGAGTAAATGCTCAGATTTTTAACAAAACCTTCAAGAATTTTTTCTACAGATTCTTTTCTTTTTTAATTTCTTTGTAATAAGAGGTGGGGTGGCTCTCAGGAAAAAGGGACATGGGGCACTTGAAAAATGGGAAGGAAATCTAGGTGAAGTAAAGCATGAGTCATTGATAAAAATCTATTTTAAAAATACTTCATAAATGACAGCTTACTATACATAAAAATTTTATCATATTTCTAATTGAACATATAACCAAAAGGTGAGATTAATATCCACCCCATTAATTTTCACACCAGAAAAATGAAGAGTTTGAAACAAGAAAATGTATAATGTCCCTTTGCAGTGGGAACATTCGATGACTTCAATGCTCAAACTAGAAAAAGACTTTCTGTGAATGTTTGCTCTCTGTAGCTCATTTAAAAATATAGGTACCAAATCAGGATAATTAGGCACACAGGGAAGATCACTTCAAAGTGGTTCAGTAATATTCAATCCATGTAGAGCCTGTGATAAGTAGAGTCACATACAAATTCAAAAAATATCATTATTTTCCTTTTAAATTTCTGTTCATTTTTAAAGTAGCAACTAAGATTTTTTAAAAGTAACATCTTTCCCTAAAAATTGAAAAATAAGCATATAACATGGTAAAGATACTAACATAAAAATGATAGGAGGTTTCAGAAATTTACTATGAAGAGGTAAGCAAAGACATTTAATTGGCTTGTAATAAGAGTTGTGTGCAAATTATTTTACAACGGAATGAGTTCAATTATATCTAATTAGGAAACATAATAGACATAAAATAACCTGCAAATGGCAATTAAAACTTTAAATAAAAATTGATCTTGATTCATATTCAAGATCTGAAATAAAGGAATCAGTTTGGAAGACTCTAGAGAAATATTAAAAATAGAGCAGATAACAGAATTGGGCTTCCATCAAAATAAAAAATCAAATAACCATTTATCTGCAGAGTGGTTCTTTCTAAAGTCCTTTCATGCATGTTGTCTTATTTCATTCTGATGGCTGTGTGGCTCAAAGCAAAATCAAGAAAGGCACACACTTGGTGTGTAGAACATGTTGATGAGCTGTGAATAAGTAATATGTGTACCTGCTACCATTCATTGCTGCCTATCACTGTGCTTGGCACAAAGTTGGAGGAGAAGACTAAGCCCATCAGAAAGAAGGAAGGCCCACTGTATTATCATTCAAATATATTAGTGATCACTGATACAATAACAAATGTAATGGCATAATATATCATTATGTAAAAAATTACAAATGCATCAAATGATTTTCACTAATCCAAGTTGGACCTGCTCTACTAGCAGGAACAGCTATCAAAATGATCTTCTAATTAGCAATGATAATATTGAACAGAGTGTAAAAATGCCAACTAACCTCACTTTCTAAAAAGAAAAATACCAATGTCTTGACCAGGTTGGCATTTGGGCTTTGCCTTCCCCTTCTTTTGAGGATTCCATCTTCTTCAGGATCCCTGCGACTAAAAAGCCTACAAACAAACAAAACATTACTATTTGAAAAACAAATAATTTTCCTAATTTTTAAAAAAAGCACATTTTCTAACTTCATTATATGACTGGCAAGACACATATGTACACACTCTTTGCCCATAACAGAATCTGTGGTATTCTCTCCACATTTCTTTTCATTTAATTCCCAATCAAAATCTTAGGGATATTTAAGTTAAGGGACATTTTTTCTCTTTCAATTCATCAAAGAAACCCTTTATCCTAAGTCACATATTCCCTCCCACTCACCCCTCCCTACCGCCATAGAAAAAGAAAAAAAATTCAGTCAGTTTGAAAAAAGAAAACCTATAAACATACTTAGAAGAGTACATTTCAATGGATAATACAGGGTTTTGTTTAAAAACAAATAAATTAAAACTGCGTAATGAAATGACATGGAATCAAATTAGTTATTATAATAAAAGTTAAATTTTTTTTCTACATAACACAATTAATAAAACCTCATGAGGTTAACTTCAGGACTCATGAAGATTTCAGACTCCATGTCTTTCTAAATATAAGCATACTAATTTCCCACAAAATTTGCTCAGTGATCATAGAGTTTCATTATATTCATTCTCCCTATTTCTGAAGTGTTCTAAACCCCTCTAAAACTGGGTAGCTCAGTGGATTGAGAGCCAGGCCTAGAGAATGGAGGTCCTAGGTTCAAATCTGACCTCAGACACTTCCTAGTTGTGTGACCCTGGGCAAATCACTTAACCCCCATTGCCTAGCCCTTACCACTCTTCTGCCTTGGAGCCAATACACAGTATTGACTCCAAGAGGGAAGGTGAGGGTTTAAAAAAGTAAAATAAAAAAGAAATACCAAACCTGGAGGAAAAAAACTTGATTGAAACTAACATTTTCTTAAGAGGACTCTTTTGGTTATGATTCTTAAGTGAAACATATAAAATTATAATAAATGTAGTTGACTTACTTTTTATAAAGAAACTCTCCTGCTGCTACTGCAACTGGCCGGTGAGCTGAATAAACCAAATGGTATACATTTTCACAGTCTTCTGCAGTAAGAACTTCTTCACTACTCCTATGGGAGGAACCAGATTCCAGTCATTTTTAAAGGTTTATAATTTTAAACCATAGTTCAAATACAAAAAACTCCACTCCCAGGCCTTCCTCACAAAATTAAGTCTTCATTTTATGTTACCAGACACTTGCTCTGATCAAGAAGGCAAATGTCTAACAACCACTATCTGTGAGTTCATTATTAATCAAGAAAAATGCCAGAAATACTTGAAAGGAGTATAATCAACCTAAAATAAACACAAAAGAAAAAAACTGAAAAGAAAAAAAAAAAAAAAAAAAAAAAAAAAACATCTGAAAAGGAGACACAGAAGTGGAAGACAGTCATTTGTAGACTTGTCTATGGCTATCCCATACTGTTTTGAAGTTTGAACCCTTTCTTGAGCAAATCCTTTTCCATTTCATGGGCCCTGAATCATAAAACAGCCTTGAAGATAAAGAAAACTGACCAAGAAGAAAACAACACTATCTTAAAGCTACAGAATGTGAGCTTACTTTAGAGATCATCTTATATCCCAAACAGGAGAGAAAATAAGGCCAGTTTAAAATGTTTAAACTTCATAATTAGATTACTACGTAAATACAAGAAATAAATTCAAACTACATTCAGTGCTCAAAAACAATTTAAGTCTGATAGTATGGAAGTGAACAGTAAATCTTTCTCACAAAAAAGTCTGCTATCATAGACTACCACATATTAACAAAGAGAAATTAAAGAGATCACACATGACCAGACATATATTGAGAGCAGTGAATGGATAATGCTCCACTGGTACCTAGAAATCTAAAGTATAGTAGGGGACAGAAGTGGCAGGACCGATAGGTTGGGTTCTATAATGCTAAAGAAAGTACTCATACCACTGGACTCGGAGGTCCAAAAAAAATGCATAGCACTCTCACATTCACTTCAATTGGATGACAGAAAGATGTCTTAAGACAAGTAGGCATTTCTATGCTTCTAAAAAAGCTTTACACTTTTTCAGTCTTCTTTCTTCTAGGCTGTCAATCTCCTTGCATTTTTCCCTTCTTTACTAATTGCTGGCAGAAATTGGATGAGCAAGGTTGTTGGAACTTGACAGAACTTAAGAATCAACAAGTCATAGTGCATGAGAGGAATAGAGTATTAGTGGTTTTTAACAACTTCCAAATATGGCAAGGCTTACTACAGAAATCATAGAAAACAAAATACGGAATATACACACAATGACGCAAGCATAACCTATACAAAATGAACTGAATGCTGACTATACATGGCCCCACAGAAAAGAGGAGAAAATATCTCACTCCCTTCTCTGCAGGGGTGAGAGAGCCAATGGCTGTGCAACACTACTTATGATGGTGGACTTGGTTTTAATTCTTTGTCAAAAAGGTTATCTCTGGAAGTGGAAAGAAGTGACGGAAAAAACATGATGTTTTAAAAAATGCTACCACTACTTATGTAAAAGAATGTTATCCACACTGAGAGAAAGAACTATCGGAATACAAAACATGATATCACTTATCATGTGTATATATGGATGTGTGATTTGGGACTTTAAAAAAAATCACTCTATAGCAAAAATTAATAATATGGAAATAGGTATCAAGTGATAACAATTGTATAACCCAGTGGAATTGCTTGTTGGCAGGGGTGGGGGAGGGAAAGAAAATGAATCATGGAAACATGGAAAAACATTTAAAATTAAAAAATAAAAAAAAGCTAGAAGGAATCTTAAACAAACAAACAAACAAAAAAAGCTAGCACTATTATGTCTTCTAGATGCTTTTTGTTAATCATTTCCCAATATGCCCAATCCCCAAGTGAACTCTCCTAAAGGAAAGAAAAAACAGGTAAGCCAGTGACTGCCTCTAATAGCAGACATATGCAACAATCTGGAGCCTTCATCTTGACCAATACTACTCTTAAGATTTTACTCATCTACCCTAGCCATTAAACTAGTCATATTAGTTCAGCTGCCTTGTAGAAATCGTTGGGTAACTTGTTTTCCTTGGTCTGCAGATTTGTCTCAGTTCATTCAGCTCTTCCAACATTTCTCAGAATCTTGTATTTTCCAATACACTCATATTTCAATTACTTCTGAAATGATGGTCACTGTTTCTTATTTCCTACCACTATGCTTTCACACATGACCTGCTGAGGTTTCTCTTAAATCTCAGTATAATCAAGGATTCAAATATCTCAGGTCTTAAATGCACAGGGCAGATTAAATATTGCAAAGGCTATACATTTTCATTAATTTGCTTTTCAAAGATTAAAGATGCTTGAAATTGTAAGGAAACTCAGAACTAATCCAACCATCCCAATTCTCTCAACACTGTTGATGACAAGTCATCCAGTGCCATGTTACAAGGCATGGATCTCAGTACCTCCTGAGAAATTTCATTCAACTTCTAAAATAGCTATTTCTTTTTTCAGCTCAGCTCCCTCTACAGTTTTGGTCCAATGTTCCTAATACTGCCCTAAAGCTATAGAACAGATCCTGAGAGAAACATGCTATAAAAGTTCCTCAGGAATTCTCTTTTTCCAAAATTGTGAAAATTATTTCTAAATGTACTTAAAAGTGACTAATTTTATTCAAAGAGCACAAAAGTAGGATTCAGAAACCCTGGATAGTAATGCTGGTTCGGTGAGTAACTAGCTCTGTGAACTAAAGCAAAACACAATCAATGTAAAAATAAATGTTCTCGCCCTCCTCCACAAATGAGGGGGTATGGGGATATTACAGACCCTTTCCTCTTTATCCATGCTGCCTTCATCACCTATTCTCCTACTCAACTGAAAAAATGTCTAGGCTATCAGTTGCAATAAAACATCTTCCTCAGTTACTTCTGCTTCTCAAGGCTACCCCTTTTATGTATTCATTCTCCCTGACTTCCTTTTAAAGTTTTTAACACTATTAATCACTTCTCATCCTCTAGTTGCTTTCACCTTCCCGAATCAGACATTTCTTCTTCAGTCTTCTTTGCAGAATCTCCATGAATATACTAATCCCTAAGCACAGATGATAGCTCTAAACCAGGGGTCGGCAACCTTTTTGGTGTGAGAGCCATAAACGCCACATTTTTTAAAACGTATTTCTTGAGAGCCGTACAGTGCTCACAGTGTGCGCGCTCCTGTAACAGCGCCTGAAAAAATGTTGTCGACCCCTGTTCTAAACTAAAGCTTTTAATAAGCTGGACAGTTAGTCAATGACAGTTATTGGGCACCCACTATATTGTAAGGCTACCTTTAAGGTCAAACATGAAAAGAATAATTGTTATTGTATTCCTTACTTTTTTTAGTAAACCCTTTTCAATTAAATGGGAGGAGGTGAGAGAGAAAGGAAGATGGAAGACAGTTTCTGTTCTCAAGGACCTCATTCATTCTAATAGGAGACAACATCCAAAGGAGTATTTGTGTGTGTGTGTGTGTGTGTGTGTGTGTGTGTGTGTGTGTGTGTGTGTGTGTGTGNGTATTTGTGTGTGTGTGTGTGTGTGTGTGTGTGTGTGTGTGTGTGTGTGTGTGTGTGAATCTGAATTAATCTCAGAGAGAAGGCTTTCTAGCTATAAAGGGTACTGAGAAAGGCTTCTTGAAGGAGGCAAGACTTTAGCTTTGGCTTTGAAGAAAGCCAGGAAGATCAGGAGAGACAGCATTCTTGGCATATGAGACAACCAGTAAAAACGTTGGGAGCTAGAAAGTCTAGTGTATGGAACAGCAAGAAGGTCAGTTGGTCCGTAGTTCAAAAAGATCTCTGGGGGTAGGAGGAGTATAAGAAGTTTGCAGGGGAGGAGAGAAATGCACACAGTCTGCTAGGTCCCAAAGAGCTTTGATTTTCTATTTGATCCTACAAATCATATGGAAATTATCATCATTTACTGGATAGGGAATGACATGAGCCGACCTGCACTTCTGGAATATCACTTGGAAAGCTAAGTAGAGGAGGGACAAAGAGAAAGACTAGAGGTGGGAAGATCAATATGCACCCTATGAGAAGAGTTCAAGCATGGGATGATCAAGAATGCAAGTGGTGATGGTGTCAGAAGGAAGAATATGTTAGAGAAGTTATGAACACAAAAATCAAGAAGTCTTGGAAAGAGATTGGATATGAGGAGTGAGACAGTATAAGGACTCTGGGATGATACCTAGGTGGCATGATTAGAAAGTCGGTGGTGCCCTTAAGAGAAAGAAGAGAAGATTTGGCAATAAAGATAAATGAGTTCAGCTTTAAACATGTTGACTTCAAAATGTATAAAGGATAGTCAGTTTGAGAAGTCTAATAGGGCATTGAAAAAAGCAAAACTTAACTGGGAGTCAGCAGAGAAGTTGGGCCACATTCCCTTCTCCCTTGGAGATGTTATCTATTCACAGAGGTTCAATCAACCCCTAAACAGATGAACCCCTAATCTTTTAAGAGGGAAAATTAGATATTATATTTAAGGTGTGGTCGCCAGGAATCAATCAAATTCAGATTGATTCCATAATTAAAATAGACCCAAGTCAGGATGTGTTTTATGGTAGTTTATTTACAATTTGGGAAGGTAGAAGGTAGGGAAATAGAGAGAGGGAGAGGCTGGCCCAGACCAGCAGAGGTCAAGACAGAGAGAAGGTTAAAAGGCTAATTAAACCAGGCTACTAGTCACAAGGCCTTAACAATTAGAGGCAAAGAAGCCTCCTTGAGGAAGAGGCTCTGGAAACGCCAAGATAGGCGAAAGGAAGTCAGCCTAACTTACCCACGTGACAATTCAGAGGGGAAGCTGCCTGAGGTCTCAGCCGAGATCCTTCATCACCAAGTTCAAAGTGGAACTGCCTCAACAGGAAGTTACCAGCATATTTGAAGAACAGCAGCTTTCGTCACTTCCTGGAGGTTCACCTCTAATTCAAGTGGACAAATGGTAGCCTCAACACTGTTTTGGACTGCCCAAAGGGCAGTCCTTTGTTCTTGATTTGTTACTTATTGTCATGTGTGGGTAACTCATCTCCCCTCCCCACTAAGGGAGGTGGGGATGACATTATCTCTGGTGGCTAAAGTTGTAACTATGAATGGGCTTGAGCTAATTCCATTTACACAATCTTTTAACACAATTCTAGTCATACAGCACTAACTACATAGAGATCACAAAGATTGTCAACATTTCAAACCCCAAATATCCAAAAACTATGCTCATCATCATCTACCCTCATAAATCAGCACATTCTGAAAACTGAAAACTTCCTCATTTGTTTTAGACACCAAAATCTCAGGTTCGTATCCTTAGTCATCATAGAAGCCTGCCTCTCTCCCTTTCAATTCCACATATCCCAATGCCAAATCTTATTGATTCTATCATAAGAAGCTCTCACCCTCTACTCCTCTTCATAAAAACTCATTACCATAGTTTAGCCTATTTTCTACACTAATAAAATATTATTTTACTTGGTCTCCTCTCAAACAAATTACTTGTTTCAAAATCCATGGATTTCCAGTTATCAGCTAAAATAATCATTTAATAGAAGAGATCTGAGCATAACACTCCCATAGTCAAGTCTTAAGTGAGTCCAGGCACAATCCAGGATAGATATGAACATCTCAGCCTGCCTCAAGGCCCTTCACACTCTGGCTGGAAAGATCCTAACTTTGTAGACTTATGCTCCCCCCACATATTCCCTAAAGCCTCAAATTCCCCATAAGTGGAATGTAACCCCTATGCAAGTACTAATGTTTATCTTACTTCAAAGGCTCAACTCACGTACTGTTCTCTATCATGAACTCTTTCCTGAAACTCTCCTCAATTGTTACCAAGTTCTACAGACTCAAAATACTTTTTATTAAATGATCCAGGTAAAGAAGGCATGTCCCCATCACCACTCTTAACCCCACCTCTAGTTCCTTAAGTATTTTCTCTAAGTATTCCAAATGTCTAAAGTGATACCACATACTCAGAGTGTTGGTTGATTTGATTGTGTATTTTTTTCCATCAAGTCTGAGACTTATAAGTTAATAAATTTAAGCAAGCTAGTTGCAAATGATTCATCTCTTTGAATGTATCTTCACTCATACATTTATGCAATAAATGTAGTTACTTACTGTAAAACAAGAGTGAGTAATTTTATTGCCTGCACTGCAACATCATATTCTTTATCGAGGGTCATGGAAACAATTCTATCCTAAGAACAGAAAATAAAATTATATTTAAAGGTGAAAGGGAGATGAAGAAATAAAAACCAGTTTAAAATATAGATATTTTTTCTCAACAATGTCAAACCCTACTAACCTTGAATCGACTGGTGAAGAGTTCCAGTTTGGAATTAAGCTCCTTATTATAATAAAGACCTTGCAGTGCAGTGAGACATTTTAGTCTTACCTCCCCTTGCTAAATAAAGTTGAAAAACAGAATAAAAGTTTACATAATTTTACATTTTAATCTTAAGAGGTACATGATAATAAACTAAAATAATGCAAATTAACCATCAGGAAAAAAATCCTGTAACCTAGATCATCTATAAAATCCTTCTGAAACTAATTTCATGATTCTTAGCAATGGAGAAATGAAAAGTTAGTAAATATCTAAGGTTTCATGAATGCTTTTAGATGCTCTCAAATCTGTGCCTAAAATAATGTTGCACATATTGTCAAGAATAGTTTCCTACTCTATTACAGCATGAAAAGTTCTACATGCCTGGATGTCCTTAGATAGGAATGAAATCTTAACGCACAGGAATCCAATGAAATCAATATCTAAGGTAAGCCACAGTGCAAATGACAAAAGTACTTTTATCTTTATTATATTTAAATGTAGTTGACATATATGATTTTGTGTGGCCATAGCTAGGGAGTTGAACTTTAAAGATACTTCGCTTGGTAAAATTATAAAAATAAATGCAGAAACACAATGTCAAAAAAATTAGGGGGATAATGCCTAAGATATCTGATGCCTCTTTTAACTGTTAAGTGTAACCTACCTTATCATGCATAGTCCACCCAACATATTTTAAATAGCTGTCATTAAGAAAGGCATCACTGTACATCTTCATCCATATTCCAATTTCTTCAATACAAATAGCACGGATTTCTGCTATTGCATCACTGAATGAAAAAGGAAAGAGTTATACCTACTAATAATACTGCAACAGAGTGTAACTATGTTCAATGAACAAGTATTATTTGGTGTCCTCTACATATATACCATAGTAATAAATACCATCCAGAATACAATAGAGTATAAAAATAAACTCACTGTCCAACCTGTTTTCAGCTCCCCCCATTCTTCCCAATTTGCTCCCCCTTCCCAAAGAAGAAATTATTGGACTTTACCGGTATCTATGTACAAAGACTCCTTTAAATATGGCATTCATCATATTTTCTATTTCATCTTGATTTTCTTGAAGCTAAAAACAAACACAAAATTCAATAAGATGTTTTTAGGTAGACACATGTTCTAAAAATACAAAAGACCCCCCCCCTTTTTTTAAAGGGGAAGGCACAATCCTACCCCTCACAAAGCAAAGTTTGCTGTCATGCACATATATCTTGGTAATTCCACTTGATTTCACCTATCAAATATATATACAGAGTTCCTGTATATTGAAAATGCTTGACTGAAAAGTTCTACTTTGGAGTAGGCTTTTGATTACATTAAGTGATAGGAATAACATACCTCTCTCTATTTTCTAAGAAATTTTAATAGCATCATTTAAAGTTGGGGAACTAAATCCTGAATTACATAAAATTGAAGGAATTCTTTTTTTATGTCTATGAAAAAGGAGTCAGCAAAGTTAGATGAATAATTCAGTGCAATTGAGTTAGTTAAATACTGCCTCTACCCAGAAATGTATTAACATATAACCATACTGACTATTAACCATTTACCTCTTTCCTCTTCTGTAGCAAAAGTTCCAGCCTATCATTTGCTCGTTTTCCAATCATTTTATTTCGCTCTGCTTCATACTGCCTTTGTGTGTTGTCCATGTTAATGCTAAGATTTAATGCCACATTCACCAATGCTGTCATCAACTTCATAGCTATTTTTTAAGAAAGAAAAGTCAGAAAGAAACAACAAAATTTTAGGTCATTTTAAGTCAAATTCAAATCTACTATTCACATGGAAAGTATTAAAATTCAGATAACTGCTATAACTAAACTCAGAATTCTCTAATCTATTATCTAAATACATCCTTTGATGACCTTCTCTAAAATGGTGTCTATAAGAAAAACAAAGTATAGGTTCTACTTTTTGCCCTTCTATGACAGCGTATGACAGTGGAGGGCTTAATTCTCCACTCTGACTCACAAGGGCTATGGGGACCTTGGACAAGTTCCTTCCACTGACAGTCCCATGGAAAGGTTCTAAAGTAGCAGACATATCTGCATAGGCAGAGTATCTTATTGGGTGCTCACTATATTAAGGAAAGCACAGGTCAGCCCCTGCCCTACTCTCTGCAATCATATACTACCAAAAAGTGAGAGGATTCACAAATCCCAGCAGGTACTATGCTCCATTAAATAAATAATCAAATAAAGGGAGAAGAGGATCAGTGAAAAGGAGTTGCTAGATTAAGAGAAATAAATCAGTTTATGCAAATCACAAAAGAATAAATTAACTGGTATTTCTGCAACTTGTTTTTAACTATACTGACTTTTTATGAGCAGGTTTGCTCTCTGTTCTTGTCAAAAACTTTTTATTTTTAATGGAACCTTTATTCTCAGGAATATTTTAAAGACTATCATTTGAAGGGCACAATAATATCTATAGAAGGAGATCTGAATATCTTGGTGCCTTGGTCAGATCCAGACCACAACACAAGCACCACAACAAAATGCCTACACCGATGATGAAGGAAGCGGGTTCATTTTCAAAGCCTCCTTTGCACATAAAAGGTTCACTTTCTTCTTCTCTTATTTTGAGATACTTCATAACACACAAAACAAACATGATTAAAATTGAGCATTTAAAAACTTTTGACATTAAACTAATGAACTTAAAGTTGATACTGAAAGTTGTGAAAAATCTAGGGTTTGGGGATAGATACAGAGATACACAGATAAATAGAAAGAGAGATTTGAATGAATAGTTAAATTAGAGATGATGTGCCAGGACTGCTCTGCCCCAATCCTTACACCACACAGGGGAGGGAAAAAGCACTTACACTAGGCTGCTGAGCAGAGGGGTGGGTGAAGTGAGGAATGTCCTCAGTACAAATTAAGAAGGGAAAGAGAGCACTCTGCTCTCCTCTAGCTCTGCCCCCTATGTGCTCCCATTGGGCTGCTGGGGCAAAGCGGTGGGTGATGTGAAAAAATGTGGTCAGACATGGTAAGGGGGACAGGGGGAGAGATGAAGGAAGCAGTTCTGTCCAAGTGGGGGGCATGGCAGCACACGTGCCCAGAGAGCACTCTGCATGCCATCTTTGGTACGCGTGCCATAGGGTTGCCATCACTGATAGATAAATGGCCTTGGAATAGAATTAATGACTTATGCCCTTAAAAAGATCTATTGAATAAGACATTATTCTTTGTAATTTTTATATTCAAATGAAGTGTAAATAAAAGTAATATTAATGGGAAAGAATAAAGTAAGAGGATTTAAAATTTCTGAACAAAAATAACTGTACTATAGGCAAAATTAAAGAGTATTAATTCACAAATTTCATTTTCAACACAACAAAGGAGTCAAAAAATATTAATCAAAACATCATTATACTAGAATCAAGATATGAGTCAAAAATAATCCCCAAAAGTAATAAAATAAGTTATTTAATATTTTTGATATGGTTATATAATTCATCAGCCTTCTATATTTACTAAAAACAAAAGGCCTTACATCTCAACAATTGAAAATTTTTCTATGTATAATAAATAAAGTAGGTATCAAAGTACTCTATCCTCCCTCCCCTTAAAAGTTTTAGCACTACATTTTTAAGACATTAACTCATATTAATCTTGCTTAACATATTCATCTTGATCAAAATTGATATTAAGTTGTTAGAAATATTTCAAACTTGTCAGAACCTGACAATGAGACAGTAACCAGTACTATTAATCCCCTAAGATCAATATTTACTATGCAATGAGTTTTTCAATACTGCAATTGATGGAGCTCTAAGAAGGGAATGAAGCTTTATTCTCCCTACTTGGTTCTCTCTTCATATTTCACTCTAGCCTCTTGTCTTGGCCTCTGACCACTTATATAAAAGCTAAGCAAAAAACAAAAACAAAACAAAACAAAACAAAACAAAACAAAAAAAAAAAAAAAAAAAAACAGTACCATCATTCAAAATGAGTACCCAATAAGGAAATAAAGGTTCTCACAAATTATCTATAACCTGACTTCCCACTCAAACCCTTAATATTGATAAGTCCAGGGACAAGTAACTTGTGTAGTGGAAAAGGCCCTCTAGTGATGACAAGATTCTAAACAAAATTAACCTGATAATAATCCAGCCTATGACTTGTTGAACCATTTATCTAGCCTTCTCAAGTTGGACATAGGAAAAAATTAGAAATACTCACCTGCCAATGTGCTGGTATGTCGAAATGCCCTGACTTGAGAGTCAGACAATCCTGTAAGCAGTGAAATGACTGTATCCATCATGTACTCATCATATATGATACTATACTGACATTGCCTCACTAATACACCAATGAATTCACAAAAACTGGATTTGAATTTCTTCCATTGAGGACCAGCCATGGTGAGTGGATAATCTCCACTATCCTAAAATAAAATTTTAAAACATCAATTTCTTTAGAAATAGAAACAACTTTGCATGTGTAATAAAGACTAATATACACCTTGAAAAAAGTTTTACCATAGTTACTTATTTTACTGACTACAAAGCTAGGAATATTAGGGAAAGTAATGGACTATGGGGATGGAGGACAAGAGGTAAGTTTTCTATTCTTGGAAACAGTTCTAGCTTTCAAATATGGGTGTCCAAAAGGAGAAGGTAAAAACTATCTGGAATTAATAAATTTAAGTGGCCATCATCTACTATTAACTCAGATATGGTACAGAAATATCATATCCTTAGAGAGGCTTAAAGTAAAAAGTGTCTGGATTAAGTTACACCACCAAGGAAGGAAGTATAGAATTCTCTCCTTATGGACTTTTATGACATTCCTATCTAACCCACATCAACATACCACAAGAGTTTGTCTCACTAAAGAATAACACTTCACTTAGTAACTTCAAAACATTTGGAAAATCTTGAACCCCTGGAGCTGCATTGCCCAAAATTCCTTTCTGTATTACCCACAATTCCTTTTCCTTTCTGTTTACGTGCATCTTTTGGGTGACTATATAAGTTCTGGGTAATGCTCCTCTCTTGCTCTCTTCCACGTGAACTGAATGGTGAACAGAATTCCCTGTGTTCTCTAGCTCTCTAGTTAAATATTAATATTTATAAATATTATACTTTAGAGATATTGAACATTAATTTTAAAATCCACACAGTAGTTCACAGTTTCATATACAATTCTCTTTTCTGGACTTTTTTGAATAAATAAATTATTGTCAAGTTCATAATAAAAAAGAAAAGAAAAAAACTTCAATGTTTCAGGCAAGGGAGTACAATAGGATAGCATAACACTCTGGTTTTCTGCAAAAGAATTTTCAAGTACTGCATTTTAGAAGCATAAAAAAACCACAGCAGCAAAATCAACTATTACCAAATGTCAATTTTTGGCAATGAAAGCACAATGGCTGCATCTAATGGCAATGGCTAATTTAACAGTCAATTCACTTTTTCCTCAGGGTTTCATTATAAGCAAAAGGAGTTGTCAATGATATATTAACTTTATTTGATTTTAGGACATGTACTGAATATACACAGTATTAAAAAACAAACCACCCACCAAATACCCAAGGTGTGACCAACTCCATTTAAAATGTCACATTAAGAAGAAAAGGGGCAGTTGTACATATGTTATGTATTGAAAAAAAATAGTAATGTGACTCAGTAACTTGACTTCAGAAGTGGTATTCTACTTACTTGTGTCGCTCATCAGATTATTATATAAGATATTTTTTTTTAATTCTTAATTTCTGGCAACTAAAGTCCCCAATGTTTTTTCCCCTTGGAGTAACTTTATTTACATAGTTTAATTAATCTTGAATGTCATTTTAACTCATTCATAAATGGTAAATAACTAACTTTTCATCCAAATCCAAATATTATGTCCCTTCCATGGTACAGTAGTAAACTTGAGTTTCTGCTGGCAATGCAGTACAACATAAGTTCTGACTAGAAGCACACAGGACTCAGTGACACACTGAATGAATCATTTCCCAAGGACCACACCTACTAGGTTCAGAGAGGAACATCACTAGACCTACTACAGAGTTAAAACTATGTGATCACAGTGCTTGTTAAAGACTTCATAAACTAAGTCATAAATGATTTCCAAGACTTAAGGGAATACCCATAAAAATGGAAAGGCCCATGAAAATTTAAAGTATTTAATAAGGATTTCTCTTTTACTTAAATACCCATAATATTTAATATTAAAGATGAAATTAAGGTAAAAAAAACTTATCCTCAATTATTTGTCAACTACTAGGTGACTGATTGACTTGTTCATATATTTCAAATTTTTTCTCAACTATCTTTTAGATATTTTTATTAGACACATTTCTAGAAATTGGGCAAATAAATCTCTGCTTGATCCCTCCTTAGTAAGCAGTAAGCAAAGCCATCATCTTCGGAGAAGATGAAATTAAAAACTAGCTAAGGAGGTTTTGTGCTTATATAAGATAAATGATAACAGAGAAATCACTTTTTCATCAAATTAATTAGTTTTCATTTTTAAGCTAGTAATATCAAACCAGAAAATTATTGAAGGTTGCTGGCCAGTTCTCAAATTCTACTTGTCTATTTTTAACCCTGAATGCATCTAAATGGAAATTTCACAGTAGAATACCGTGACAAAAGAGTTAAATCATGAAGACTAATTCTTACAAGTATGTCTTCACAATTAAAGCTACAATAATCATTTTTCAAAAATCTGGAACTATAAAATGAATTTAATGAAAAAAAAAAGTTAGCTTTTATTTTTCCTTCTACTGAACAAAGCCCAAATTCTCACCATAAAAAGGTACTATAAATTAAATATAGACCAAATCTTAAAACTAGATATTTTTGAAAGTAAAAATAAAAACAAAACTATGGGGAGAGACTTCAATTTACATAGGATCATTTTGCATGCATTTCTTGATGCTTTTGTTCTCTTCATTTTATAACAATAAAACCTAAACAGAGGGCAGCTGGGTAGCTCAGTGGATTGAGAGCCAGGCCTAGAGATGGGAGGTCCTACGTTCAAATCCAGCCTCAGACACTTCCCAGCTGTGTGACCTGGGCAAGTCACTTGATCCCCATTGCCTACCCTTACCACTCTTCTGCCCTGGAGCCAATACACAGTATTGACTCCAAGATGGAAGGTAAGGGTATTAAAAAAAAAAAAAAAAAAAAACAAACACACACACACACCTAAACAGAAACAGACAATCCAATGTGTAAGAAATACTCATAAAACCATAAATTCATCTTGCATTGGGAATTTGATCTAACAATGATTAAACCAGGAACATTTGACCATTCAATTAAAGAACAAAACAATAATAACTACAACAAATGACATTCCCCAAACACTTCAAGTTACCTCATCAAATTCTTCTGTCATTTTTCGAATTATTTCAGAGTTCTGCATGTGCCTAAACATTTCGGCTGTGACAACTCCTACAATTTAATTTGTAAAATTGAGAGTTTAGTAGGGGATATACTAAAACAACACCTGTGAATCTGAGCAATTATATTACATAGGCATATAACAAATAGATAATTCTTTATCAATAATAATAGTCTAACCTAAAATTACAGGAAAGACAAGTTCTGAATAAAAAATAATACAGGTATAAAGGAAAATTACTGGCAACTTTAACAATCTGGACCATAGCCAGCATACAAGAAAAAACAATGTCAAAAAAAAATTTTTTATTCTCTAATCACTAGATAAGCAGTCAAAGCATGTGAACAAACAATATTCAAAAATAGAATTAACTGATTAATAAGAAAAACTGCTTCAAATCCTTAAGTGATAAGAGACATAATGACAAAAATGCCCCCTATGCACCAACATATTTATTGTGGCAGTTTTTGTGGCAGCAGAGGACTGAAAACAAAGTAGATGCCAAAAGCCTTAACAAATTGTGGTACATGAAAGGAATATTATTTGGATGGAAGAATATGTTGAATAGGAAGAAGCAAAGCCAAGACTTACATGAACTGAAACAAAGAACAAAGACTAAAATAAAAGGAAAGAACAGTATCATCAGACAACAAAACAATTGAAAGTGACTTAAGTTTAGAGAAGAGAAGAGAAGAGAAGAGAAGAGAAGAGAAGAGAAGAGAAGAGAAGAGAAGAGAAGAGGAAAGGAAAAGGAAAGAGGGAAAGGGAAAGGGAAAGGGAAAGGGAAAGGGAAAAGGAAAGAGGGAAAGGAAAGGAAAAAGCATTCTTAGATAATAATAAAGCAAAATGTACCAATACATATCTCAATGGGGCCTAAACCTAATATAACTAAGATGAAGTTTAATGATTCAATTGAAGCTTCATTAAGCACTCTGTCTAAGGTGTTGTTCTAATAGGGATATAAAAAGAGATTAAAGGAAAATCAGTTCTTAATCAGAGGCAACCCCTACACAAATAATAAAGATTCAAAGAAGAGTGTGATAATTGCCAAAGGATTAGCCAAGAAAAATTTGAGGATCACTTTCTGGTTCTCTTTTTTTCCTTTGAGGGGAGAGGGAGAGATTAGAGTAAAGGAGGGGTAAATTAGATTAAAAAATTTTATTCAGGGCTTCCCAGAGGTGGAAGTACCTCAGAATACCCCCTTCCCTTTCTACTAAATGGAACAAAAGAATGGGGGGGGGGGGGGAGGAGTACAGATAAAACAAAAGCAGAAAAGGGTAGAATGTAGCCAGATTGAATACAATAGGGTCTAACCTGATTCCCTTACAATAGCCTCTTGACAACTGCTAATCTTGCAGTGTGCTCAATCCCTTGACATTGTATATCACTACTCAACACATTTAACTGTGCTACTAGGTAGTATGATATGTGGAACAGAATACACCAACATCTTACCTTTACAGCCTGAACACTGAATAAAGAAGTTGATGAGATCAAGAAGTGAGATATCCCGGTCATGTTTATATGACTCAATCCAATCATCCACCACGGACTGGAAGAGAAAAAATAGAAAAACAGAATTGTCATTGACTTTTCACATGAGCTAAACAGGGGAATAATGGTACTATTCTGAAGATCTAGTTATATGACTATCCAATCGCACACTCCAGACTGAAGGAGAAAATAGGAAATGGAATTGTCATTGATTTTTCACATATGCTAAAGAGAGGAATACTGTTACTATTCTGATAAGACACAGTATCCTACCTGAAAATATGCTCATATAACATGTTTAATAATAAAATTTAGAATCTAATTTAGTAGATGGAATACTCGGAAAAATAAAGTGAAAAGAACATTCCTATTTTCTCTGCACTAAAAGAAAGCCTAAAAAAGTCAAATTCTAGAACAGGAATCATGTTCTTTCCTAAAATAGTAAATGTTATTGATAATGTAAAATAACAAAAGCTAACGTTTTAATTTTTGTTTATAAACTACTGCAAGAAATGGAATTTCAGAATAATTTTGGTTGGTTGGATTTTAGATCTAAAGATGTTTCTTCATGAGAAAATTTTAAATGATCTTGATTACCAATATCCTGATGGATTTAAGAGTTAGGAATATAGTCATATGTGTATAAATTATGAGTTCAATAGCTCATCGTACTTTCAAATATTTATTCATAGAAATATAGTTTGACCTGGACCCTTCTCTTGGCAACCCTTCCACATAAACAACCTATTCTGTGTCCCCATCCCTAAAACTAAAGGCTTTAATGGTTCAGTTCTAACATTCTAAAATCACAATTCATTTTACTGAATAAGTTAGTAACTATTGAATTAGTCTTAATATAAACTCACATTTATATGTCTAATGGTGTGTGTGTGTGTGTCTGTCTGTCTGTCTGTCTCTTTCTCCTCATAAAAGAGATAGCTATAGGATTTCAATAGCCAGGAACTTTTTCCTGTGATCAACACAAATGCTTAAAACTTATTTTTAAAACTAGAGAGGAAATTTTATATCATACCTGCATAGCGCTCTTGCCCATTTTGACAACTTCAAACAACATCATGTTTTCCACTCCATTCTGTTGATGATGCCCATTCATTCGATTTGGACCAGAAGGTTTCCCCCCTCCATTTCCACCTTTTCCCTTCTCTCCAGGACCCTTTTTGCCTTTTTTACAAGTCTATGTTGAAAATAAAAACCAAGATAAAAAAAAATTATTAAAATATGCTTAAATACAAATTTTCACACACTTTTTTAGACTTTAAAAAAAGGGAACAAAACCTCCCCACATTATTACAAGATGGTGTTACTCAGACAAATAATTACACAGTATGGTGATCTTGCTAATTAAGTATGCTACTTCCCCAGGAGATAGCAGTTGGTTTCCTGGCCATTCACAGAACTAAATCTACCAAGTAGTCCTGTCAATTCTACCTTCTCAGATCTCTGATATATATATGGCCTTTTCCCTCCTCTTACACTTCTACTGCCTTACATCAGACCTGGATTATTGCAAAAGCCTCTGGTAAAAGAGCAAAGCCAAGATAGCAGAATAAATGCAAAGACTCGTCTGAGGTCTTCCAACTTTAAAATAAAGCCTCAAAATCAAAAAAGAACAGGATGAAACAATTTTCCATCTAAAGAAAATTTGGAAGATTGACAGGAAAGGTCTGCTTTGCCTCAATGGAGTGACAGTGGAGGCCAATTAAGCCTAGGCCAGGCCCTAGAAACCTAGCAGCAAGCCTTGGAAGCATTTGAATATGCAACCTGGGCTTCTGGAGCTCTTGGCCCACAGACAATAAGGGGCAAGAATAATAATAGGCAAATGATCAAAAGAAGATTACAGGAGACCCTTTGCTAGCACTATGTGTAAGGTTCTCTTGCAATGCCTATAAAGGTTGTGGGTTCCAGTTTCAGGATGAAGTAGGGCACCAGCACACTAAATTTGTTGCCCCAGGGAAGTAGGACCCTGATCACAGCTCCAGGGTGGAAAAGATTGATTGTTTTCACTCAAAGACAAGAGTACAAGCCAGAAAAGCAATAACCACATCTCTCCTTTAAAAAGAAGAGAAAACTTACAGAATCTCAGAACTAGCTCTAAAAACAACAGCATTAAAAACCTAAAGCTTGGCATGGTGTCCCTTCCTCCTCCTGAAAAGAGCAACTTAAAATTAAAAGTCAAGAAAAATGAGCAAACAACAACAAAAACCTGACCATAAAAAGTTACTTTGGTGATAGTTAAGATCAAAACAAACTCAGAAGAAAACAAAGTCAAAGCACCCACCTCCCAAGCCTCAAAGAAAAATGTAAATTGGTCTCAGGACCAAAAAGAATTCCTAGAAGAAGTCAAAATGGATTTTTAAAATCAAACAAGAGAGGTAAAGGAAAAATATCATTCTAAGTTGGTCCTAGTAATAAGTACCTCCAAGCCACTTGACCTCTCCAAATCTCAGTTCCTTCCTTTTTAAATGCAAAGGGTTATGGGGCAGTTGGGTAGCTCAGTGGATTGAGAGCCAGGCCTAGAGATGGGAGGTCCTAGGTTCAAATCCGGCCTCAGACACTTCCCAGCTGTGTGACCCTGGGCAAGTCACTTGACCTCCATTGCCTACCCTTACCACTTTTCCACCTATAAGTCAATACACAGAAGTTAAGGGTTTAAAATAAAAAAATAAAATAAAATAAAATGCAAAGGGTTAGCTTTGCTTTGACATTCTATTATTTTGGAATCCTAATTTTATCTCCATATTACCTCCATGATAAGTATGACCTCTTTGACAGGTAATAAAAACCGTATCAAAAATGATATACACAAAGCAGTTTATTAAACTTTCTTCCATAAAATATTCTCAGATAGGTTTTTATCTACATTAGTCTGATTCTGAAGCCATCATGACACTAGGTCATCAAATCAAAACAAATCTATTTTGCCTTTCATAATTAAGGTCAGGAAGGGATAATACTCGGAGATACATTAAATTTGAAATACACGCAAAAAAGAAATTCATGGCTTCATTTTCTGCCTTTTTATGCAGAAGTGTTTGTTTGTTGACATTATAGTAAATATGTATAGCATAAAGTATTTTTTAAATTAAAGATTACTGTCATAGCTCATTTATCTAGGTTTTACATACAACTCCTTTATCTCTACAGCATCAGTTAACACGAATCCATTATTATACATTGTTTCAGATCCTTTTATGTATAAAATGTTTTAATGTAGAATTTTAAAAATTAAAATCTGATAAGTGTTAACATCCAGTTAACAACAACAATTAAGAAAAACCTTGATTTTCAAAGTCTTTGAGAGTCATATTCTAAAAGGCCACAAGGGGAGGCTCTTAGCATCCTTTTTCTTTTTGAATGAGATCATAAAGGATGATCACAACAAAATAAAATTCAAGATCATGGCAAGGAAAGAAAAAAATAGGGAAATTTATCACCGAAAAATTTAATATTATATAGGCAATAACCAATTAGGAAATTCAGATACTACTTTAAAAATCTAATTTTAAGGCCAGCATTATTATCTACTCAAAGTGACCTAACCAACTTCTATCCCCAAAAAACACTAACAAAGTTAACAATATAAATAAAAAACAAGGATGTTTGGATTAAACAGTGGACCATAGCGAACTACATTTTCTATCAAAGTAGAAGAGGTAGGAGGTCGAATTGAAAAGATGAGGACAGTCTTTCAGATGAAAGATGTGATTTGAAGAATTCTGCTGATTTTTTCTTGTTCCTCAAACTCCTCTTTCCCAGGCTTTCTTATTCTATTCTTCATCTTCTTTCTCCAAGATGACTTGAAAATTTGGAATTTCCCTGTACCTTGTCCCTTTCTCTTCTCCTTCAACTAGCCAATATATAGACCCAGGGTATCCGGAACCCTGCGAGGAATTAGCCATGTTAAAATTGCCTAGTTCTGACTCCCAACTTTTCCACTCTTATTTTAATCCTGCTCCCCATTCACAAACATTCTCAAGGCAGTCTAACTGGTCCTGGCACAGGGGAGTATACACTCTATTCTGACACTCTCTTAGCCAAGGTCTTCCTGATCCTCCATAACTCAATTTTGTTCTCTTTCTCTTCAAAATTCTTCATACTATAACTTCATGTACATATTGTATCCCTGCACCACCACGTTTTCACAATATAATGGAAGCTCCTTGAGGGCAGTAGTTTCTTTTTTGACTCTGTATCAGTAGTATTTAGCATATTGCCCATAGTACCCAACAATTACAGTTGAAAGCTACCAAAAAAGAAACCTTAACTGGAACCTCATTCCATTGCCCATTAGCCCTTACTATCCCAGGCAAACCTTTTCCTCCATTTCAACTCCTTTCTAATTCCATTCTCTCAGGTGACCTAATATGTGACATTGCTAAGGATAAAGGCCATCCATTCTCACTCAACATCCAAAGGTTTTTACACTTCATTCTTTTGTTCTAGAGGCCCTAGATGGGTATCTTTTCTCTTTGCCAAAATTAACCCCTCAACTTCCTACACCTGACTCATCAGTCTAACCTTCAATTGATATGTTATTGTTCATTTCAGTCATCTCCCACTTCTCATGACCCCATTTTAAGGTTATCTTGGCAAAGATACTGGGAGTGGTTTGCCATTTCCTTCTCAGCTCATTTTACAGAGGAGGAACTGAGGCAAACAAGGTGAAATGTCCTACCCACAGTCACACAGCTAGGAAGTCTCTGAGGCCAGATTTGAAGTGAAAAAGAGGAATCTTCCTGATTCCAAGTCCCACTATGCAATCCACTATGTCATCTAACTAAACTTCCTAAGTTACGTTATTTAAGACAGCTCATGTCTTCCACCAACCACTTATTTCTTCAACCAATTTAAAAGAGGGTTCACAAAGACAACTTTCTGGTTGAGGTTTGAGAAGAGGATGGGAAATCTGCTCTGTGCTTATGCTCTCATTAGTACTTAAGTTTTCTAAAGCCTTCGATTGAGATCTACCCTCATTACCTCTTAAATGTATTAACTAACTGCTCTCCCTCTTTCCATCCCCCCACTTCTCAATCCAGCTTTCACATAACTGCCAAAATAACCTTCTAATGACTGTCATTACTCTGCAAATTTCAATTCCCTATAGGATTAAACTATCTGAATTCTATAGCCCAAACTATATTCCACAAAGAACACTTAGAAAGAGGGAACACATTAATTCCCAAGCTAGCACATCTGAATTCTTTAAAACTATAATCATAAAGATGCCTCCCTGCAACCTCGAGCTAGTTCTGTGCTCAAATCAAAATGATCGAGTCAAAAGTGAAATATAATATTAAGTATAATCTTCTTAGATTTGCCTAACATTTTAGCCTATCTATAATTTCTATTATGTCCAGCAATCCAGCTTTTATACAAACTACCAAATTTGTTTCACAGGTAAATTTGATAAACACATCATCTACTCTTGTATAGAAGGCTCTGATAAAAAAAAAAGATATAGATACAATCATCTATAATATTTGTCATGTATAATCTTTTATAATATAATTATTATATATTAATAGCACAGAGTATCTACTGAAGACTTCCTCAATTGACACTGACTTTTAAGTTTTAAATTTTATTTTTTTAATTTAATAAGCATTCTTTCAACACCCCCATCTACATCACCTCCTCTCCTTCCTTCCCCTAGTTGGGGTTGGGGGAATAATCTTGGAAAAAAATATACAAATATACAAGAATTTCCTAGGTTGGTCAGGTCCAAAAAATGTGTCTGGGTCTGCAACAAGTCATTTCAGTCAACATAAATAACATTCCTCATCACCTGTCTTCTAGAATCATGTTCTCCCATTTTACTTTATGTTTTTGTTGTTGTATAAACTGTTCCCTCTGGTTCTGCTTACTTCATAAACAGTTTACAAAAATCTTCCCAGGTTTCCCTTAAAACCATTACCATTTCATCATGTCTTACAGTGAAAGTTCAATATTGTTCCATTACATTGACATACCATAATTTTGTTTAGCTAATCTTTTTTAAAATGGGGATCCCCTTAGATTCCAGGATCTTCCTACTAGAGAAAGAACTTGGAAATTTTTTTTAATCATTTAGGGGAACAGGCTTAGTAATATGGTATTGCTGGGTCAATGGGTATACACTATTTAGTAACTTTAGGATTAGTTCTATGTTGTTTTCCAGAAAACCTGGACCAATTCACAGCTTAATCTAAAGTGCATTAGCTTAACAATTTCTCCAAAGCTCTCCAACAATCATCATTTTTCTTGTCATCTTTGCCAATCTGATGGGTGTGGGGTGAAACCTACAAGTTGCTTTAATTTGCCTTTATCTCCATTGCTGATTTTGATGGTTGTTGATAACCTGAATTTCCTCCTTCCAAACCAAGTTCTGATCCTTTGTCTATTGGAAAACACCTCTTCCTCTTATAAATTGGAATTACTTCATTATATCATGAAAATGAGACCTTTATCAGAGAAACTATCTTTCCAAATACTTTTCTTAACACTTTAAATCAATAATAGTATTGTTGTCCATTCTTTCAGTTGTGTCTAATTCTACATGAGCCTAGATGGGGTTTTCTAGCTGGATACTGGATTCCTTTTCCAATGGATGAAGGCAAATGGAAGTTAAGTGACTTAGCCAAGGTCAAACAACTAGAGAATGTCTGAGGCTGGATCTGAACTTCGGTCTTCCTGACTCTAAAGAGCCAAGCTAATCCATTAAGCCATCAAGCTGCCTCTACAAATTTTAAGTGCCTACAATATGCTAGGCACTGTGTTAAATACATTTTTTTAATTGTACTTGTTTGTCCAAGAATGTTTTGATTTGATATAATCAAATTTCCCATTTTTCTTCTCTTTGCTCTTCATGAATTCTCTTATCAATAGATCTTGCTCCTCTAACTAGGATTTGTCTCTACATCTGATCATTCGGTTCTGAGTCCATTTATTAAATGCAGTACCTTCAAATTTACATAACTCAATCTTATTTCCTATTTACAATTTCAGCTAAATTGGACTTGATTAACAATGATGATAGCTACTTTTATATCGGGGGAGGTGCTATTCTTATTCTCATTTTATAAACTCAGAAATTAACAGTGAAGTCAAATGACTTGCACAGGATTTACAGACAGTAAAAGAGACAAAATCCAAATGTGTTGATCTATTAACTAACTATACCACCTAGCTGCCTCTTATCAGCTACTTCACAGGACTAGGCCTGCCTCATATGGAAATGATATGCTCCTCAACCTGGCCTTTCTTACCTTTAAGCTCAAATGGCACATTTCTGAGACAAGCATTATCTTCCAGGAATTAAAAATGGATAGTCCCTCTGTATTCTACTTTGGTCAAAGCAAATATGAAGCACCAGGTTTAGTTTGGACAAGTTATCAAAGATATTGTGAATTTTGATAGTGTGTAACCAGAACTGTGAAGTCCTTGCCATGAAAATCCACTGAAAATATATTTAGGGAGGAGACCTAAGACATGACAGATGTTTTCAAGTACTTAAAGGTGGATCACCTAGAAGAAAGGTCTAGGCTTTTATCTTCAAAGACAAAATCAGGAACAATGAATGAAACTACAAAAAGGTAAAAGGTAAGTTTGGTATGAGGGAAAAGCTTAATAATAGCTAGTGCTATCCAAGAATAAAATGGATTGCTACAGAAGTATTGTTTTCTCTATCACTGGTGGTCTTCAAGCAAAGGCTGGATTAATCACTGTTCCAATTACAGGTTTGTCTAAGTCAGTAATTCCCAAAGTGGGCGCTACCGCTCCCTGGTGGGTGCTTCAGTGATCCAGTGGGGCGGTGATGGCCACATTTTTTTTTTTTTATTACATTCTATTCTTAGTTCAATAAATAGTTTCATAATTTCCAGGGGGCGCTAAGTAATATTTTTTCTGGAAAGGGGGTGGTAGGCCAAAAAAGTTTGTGAACCACTGCTCTAAGTGATACATCAACACAAAGAACACACTTTCTAAGTTCAGAATCTCCAGGAGTATTTTCCATGAAAATCAAGAAATTTTTCTAGGAAATTATTGAAAAGCTGATTTTAACTAAATATGAAGAAACTTCTAATTACTAAAATTGCTTTTTAAAAAAGCCGATTGTATGGGTAGACAGTGTTACCACAGGTCTTAAAAGTGAAAGCAAGAGGACCATTTACCTCAAGTACTACTATTTAGGTACTGGTTGAATAGATGATTTTTGGATCCCGGTTGCATAATTTAAAAACAAAAAACGAACACCTAGGTGACTCAGTGAATAGAAAGCCAGAACTAGAGACAAGAGGTTCTGAGTTCATATCTGACCTGTCTGGTCCTGGGCAAGTCATTTAACCATAATTGCCTAACCTTTAACATTCTTTTAAGGTAGAAGTAACCTTTCTAGTTCTAGGACAAAAAATAAACTTAAAAAATTTTTAAGAGAAAAGCATGGAAGGCAGGATAATATAGCATAATGATATTTCACAGAAATAATGCATTTATTTTTCTCCTTTTAAAGGTGGAAAAAGGCAGCAGAGGGTCCACCAATGTGGAATGTTACATATAATGACAAAATTTTCTACATATTTGTTGATTTGGGGGAATTTTTTATTATTTCTTTAAATAATTGGCTTTCTGGGAAGGGACTAAAATTAAATGAATAGTTCCTGCCCTTGAGAAGTTTACATGGGGGGGAAAGGTATACAAAATGTATGGATGTACTAAAAAAGTGTGTCATAGAGCTATGATTATTCACCATTGATGGAATCACTAATCCATTAACTGCCATAGTAGTTACAGCCCTCCCCACTTACAGACACACATCTCTGTGAGAAAAGACTCAAGATTCAATAGATTATAGAAGTTGAAGTTCTTAGTATACATAACATAGTAGATTTGATTTAAATAAAAATACCTTAAAGCAGTTTTCATTTGACATAATCTTACAACTGTGTTTTTTGCATTTTAGATAAAAGGATGTTTATTCAAATTACTTTAGAATACTGAATGATATGCAAAAATCTTTGCATAAAATCTTTTCTCTGATAAAAGTCTGAAGTTAAATCTATTGAGAGAGACAGCAAATTTAACAGGAAACTGGAGAAAATATCAAGTCACATTCGAACAGACAAGTGGCCAGACAATATTAACATACTATCAAAAAGAAGAAATATCAACTATCAACAACCATCTGAAAAATAATCCAATATTACTAATCATCAGAGGAATGCAAATTAAAATAACTGGAGGGTATATAACCTGCAAGTCCTGAGAAAGCAGAAATTGCCCAAGTTGGCAGCATAGTAAAATGCCTTCTGGTGAAACTATTCCTTCAGGAATATCCTTTTTCTCAGGATAGATAACTCACTCATACCCTTTTATACTGTATGTTTATGTGTAGGTTTGTTGGAGGGACAAAAGAAGCCGAATATAATTTTTTAAAATAAAGATGTTTTACCAGTAACCTTCCAGATAGACCCATTTGGAGGCTAGAAACCAAGTTTACTTTATGATTAACAATGCAACACATGAGTCACCTCTTATTCCTCAATCTAGATAAGTGACCCCTTTTCTTTGGATAGTATTTTGTTGGTAAGAGTAATGACACTACAATCCTTGGGAATACTTGTATATTTCAAAAAGTCCAAAAAAAAAAAAATAACTAAAGCCACAATTTATGGTAACAAAGTGGGCTGCCATTAATTAGTCAATGGCTGAAAAAATCCTAGTATATAACTGTACATATTCTTGCACAAAGAAGCATGGGAAGATCTAAAGAGTAGGGCACAAGTAGAATCAAAGAAAATACACAATGACTGTGACATAAAGAGAAAAGAGAGCAATAAGAAAAATGTTTAAAGAAAAATGGCTCTGGGGGCAGAGCTCAGTGGATTGAGAGCCAGGCTGGAGGGGGTTGGGGGTCCTCAGTTTGAGTCTGGCCTCAGACACTTCCTAGCTGTGTGACCCTGGGCAAGTCACTTAACCCCTATTGCCTGGCCCTTACCACTCTTCTGCCTTGGAACCAATACAAAGTAATGATTCTAAGATGGAAGGTAAGGGTTTGTTTTTGTTGTTTTAATGGCTCTGAGGGGGCAGCTGGATGGCTCAGTGGATTGAGAGGTAGACCTTGAGACAGAAGGTCCTGGGTTCAAATCTGGCCTCAGACACTTCCTAGCTGTGTGACCCTGGGCAAGTCACTTGACCCCCATTGCCCACCCTTACCACTCTTCTGCCTTGGAGCCAATACACAGTATTGACTCCAAGATGGAAGGTGAGGGTTTAAAAAAAAAAAGGCTCTGAGAAAATAATTAGCTTATTTAAGACTTATCTAGCTTAGAGAACATCTGAAGATAAAACCAGATGAGGAAAATAACAAAGCAAACTAGAAATGGAGAAGATCAAGTTTCATCAGGGGAATATGAAAAACAGCACATTTGGGCTATCCTTCTCTTGTAAAGAGGTGTAATGGTATTTAAAGTCAGAAGAACAGCTGATCCTGACCAAGTATATACTCAAGAAATCTGCACTGGAGGCAATTCGACTTAAATGGTCATAATATATCTCCAAGAAAGGGTGACTGCAAAAGGATGTTAAAAAAAAAAATCATGGCCAGTGCTTAGCGAGGGACAGGGGGGCAAATAACTTTACTTAACCACATGCTTTTATCATTTCTATAAAGTCTTTATGAGACAGCATGAATATGCATACAGGATGGAAATATAAGAGAACAGACCAGCTTTTGGAGACAATTTTCTACAAAGGACATCATCATGGTTATACAACTGATTGAAGTACATGGATTATCTCTCTACATAAGCTTCCCCCAGCTGTCTCAAAGAATGGTCAGGAGATAGGAACTCAAGAGTAAAGCCTGAAACCAATATGAACACTGGAAAAACTTACCCACTGGCAGATGTCCAGCCCTCCTAAACCACAACATTGAAATCCACAGTAAAGTGAAAGAAAATGCTCTAACAATACACAATAAAGAATAAAACACATTTTGATCAAGTTATAAATATAAATAATTATAAAATAGGCCAGACAGCTTCAGGAATCAGTCCGTTAATATATGTGTCTACGATAGCAGTAACAGATGAGCAGTCAAGAAGGAACCAGAATAGAAGAGGAAAGAGGAGTATACTTGGGAAAGTGAATGGTGCTTTCAAAGATCTCAAACTACTTGCTCTTATGAAGTTCCCCAGTTTTTCCTTGACCCAGGCCTATAAAATTTCTGACTACAATGTCAGATCCAAACATGATGTCATTCCACCACACCTAGCCTCTAGCCTCACACTTCCCTTTCTTCAGTCATAATCGGACTATCTATATATGATCACCGTACATAAGGTGGCAAGTGATTCAATAATAGTGACTGATCATATATGACCTTAGGTGTTCACACCATTCATATTCTCTGTTCATACAGCTTAACACTCACTGCTTCTGGACAAAGTTAGAAAATCATCCTGGATTCCCAACAAAGTTGTATCATCTAATCTGAACTGCAGCCTAGGTGCTAAACAAGAAATTTCTAGCTTATTTTCTTTCTGCACTCTTCCCATCAGTTGTTCCAAACTTGCTTCTCTCTTCAAATCACTCTAAAACAACCCCATAGTCTCTGAGGAGGGATACAAATCATACTTTCCCCCCTGCACTGTATGTAGACTTTTTAGACTTGCGGATAGTAAAAGGAGGAGGGTTGGGCGTGGGGCTAGCAACCCCACCCTGTAAAAACTAATCTGCTAAAGAAACTGCAACCTAAAGTAGGGGCAGCTGGGCTAGCTCAGTGGATTGAGAGCCAGGCCTAGAGACGAAAGGTCCTAGGTTCAAATCCGAGCTCAGACACTTCCCAGCTGGGTGACCCTGAGGGACCCATTGCCTACTGGTTGTGGCCCTATGCTCCTAGAATGGAGTCCCAGGATAAATAAATAAAATAGTAAAACAGAGTTCAAATCCCACCTCAGAACCTGATCAAGTGGCTAAACCTTGTCTCAGCCTAAATTTCCTCATCTGCTGTTAAGTACTTTGCAAAAGCATTGTATGAAGGTGATCGGTTTTAATCTTATTTCACACCTGAAAATCTCATTGCCGCCCCCCACCCCATTATTTCCCACTTTAATCCAGTACAGGACAAACAAGTGGCTCTTCTTAAGGCAAGGCCAACTACTCTTTATTAGCCCTAAATCACATCTGTTCAAGGAGCATGGCCTTCTACTAACTCCTTCCAAAAGTCAATTTTCAGTTCCTATCTGCTGGCTACTTGCGTACTGCTTCCATACACACATGTCCAGCTCTTCCTCCTCCTTCAGTCCACAAGTGCTCATTAAACTAGGTACTAGGGACATACAATGAAAAAAAGTGAGACAGTTCCTGTTGTCAAGAATCTCTTCTCAATTTTCAACCCCTCATATTTAGGGTCCCATCCCATCTCACCACTAACCTGAAACAGCTCTTTATAGAGTTGAGAATGGTACATGGTCTAATCTCAGTCCTCATTTATACTGATTTCTATGCAATAAGACACTGTTGGTGGCTCCTAGATATTCATTCTCTGAGAATTAGATCCCACTTGTTGAGTTTGTCAAAGGAATTCTTAGAGCTAAGTTTAACTAGACAGGTTCTGAAGTCTCTTCTGGGTTGGAGATTCCAAGATACCTAATCTCTTCTTCTTTGACATCAATTTCACAGTCTCATCAGCTATTCCATATCTCACACCCTGACAGGGGTGACTGACAAGGCTCTTCTCTCAAGGACCCTACTAGGTCCTATGGGATTGTCATGTCTACGGATATGTCTCCCAGGAACTAATCAAATGCGAGGATGTCCCAAAGTCCTATAGAACAACATTATAAAGCCTCAATGAAATCCACAGCCACTCAAAAAAGGTTTGAGCTAACCATCCAGGAGAAAAAAAATGAAACAATGCCTATTATACAGATTATGACATGTGCACAAGTAAGAGCTCATCCATTTTGCAAATGAATGAGAGCTAAGTCCAGAAATGAACAAGAAGAGGGGCAGAGAGTGAGAATTGATATGGGGAAATTGCAAAACTCCTTTAAAGAGTTCAAACTTCTCCCAGAAACAAAGATTCATCTTTATAATGTCAATATTATATTAGTACTCAATTGCTGGTGAGTTATGGAACACCAAGGTAAGAAAAAACTGAGCATTCCAGTATGGAAATGTTTTGCACGATAATGCATGTATAATCCAGGTCAAATTGCTTACCATCTGGGGGAGAGGGGGAAGGGACAGAGGGAGACAATTTGGATCTTATAATTTCAAAAAACTTATGTGGAAAATTGTTATTACATGTAATTAGAAAATAAAATATTCTTGAAGAAAAGAAATTGAGTATCAGAAGAAAGGAACAGGATTCAACACATAATAAATAAGTAAATAAGAAGAACCGGAATGTACCATTGAAAAAGACAACTTGGTCATGTGGAAAGTGACAGAGCCTAAGCACCTTGGTATCATCAAGATATCAAAATAAACCAAGCTGGATGGAACTCCAGTGTCAACCTGATGGAGGGATAAGAAGCTACAGATTGAACATACACATCAATGAGATCAAAGACCCATTTAATTGGACTTCTCTGTGTCCATGTTCTACCATGGCTATCCCTTCTCTGGCAAATACACGTAAGATACATACTTAATCACTTGCTATGATTCTGTATGACTGAAACATAAAAACAAGAAAAAGAAATTAGAAATAACCACCAAAGATAAATAAAGGAAAGAGCATGGTGAGTATAAGTAACACAATTTCCACTTCAGACATAATAGTTATATAAAGTATCCTTGTTCCTTTTCTGAAACTATGTTTCTGTACACAATTTTTAGAAAAGGAGTTAGACTCATCATGTACCAAGAACAAATACAAAGACTAAATAATACTGATAATCCCTGAAACAAATTAGAGATAGGATAATAAAAGGAACTTTTTAGGTTCCTTAGGAAATAAAGGAACCTTTAAAGACCATCTAGTTCAAGCCCTCATTTTATGGAGGAGGAAACAGAAGCCCTGAGAGAAGTGAATTGACTTGTTCAAGGTCACACAGGTACTACTTAGCCAGTCAGGATTAAGAATCAATATTGTATATTGTATTTAAGGAAAAGAAAAGACAAGAGTAAAAAGGAAAATGCATAACCTTTAAACACAACCATAACACTCCAAAGCTAATATCAGAAAGAAGGCAAAGAAGGACAAAATGCATACAAAATATTTATAGCCATTCTCTTGTTGTAGCAAGAAACTAGAATCTAAAGGGGTCTCCACTCATTTAGAAATGGCCTTATGCCAGGAATTGTAATTGATTGTAATGGAACAATATTGCCCTGTAGGAAATGAAGAAATGGATGGTTTCGGAGAAACCTATATAAGTAGATACAGAATTAAGTGAGTAGAACCAAAGGAACAATTTATATAAAAACAACAACATTAAAAAGATAAACAAATTTCAAAGACTTGAGAGCTTTGATCAAAGTAAAGGCAAACCATGATTTTAGAGGAAGGATAAGTGACTAAGACTTGGAGTGTATGAAGAGTAAGACATTTTTTTTTGCACATGAACATTTCGGAAGGTTGTTGCAATGGTCTTTTCCCCTACCCAAGGTAGAGTGGAAGGGGTGAGGAGGGAAAATAATTTTTGTTAACTAAAAAAATTAAATTCGATTTTGAAAAGAGGAAAGGGATTGTGATTTCTATTACTAAATTACACTGAGCTGCATTTACCACACTTTTCCTTAGAATCTTTAGAATCTCAAAATGAATGCATGCCTGTACACATACACAAAATGTAAATATATAAGTATTATGGTAGGACTTTTACTGATATAAAAATGTTGTTTTGTCAAAAGTTGAGCAAGAAGGAAGAACCCTTGATTTTTAAGCACTTTAAAATTTTAATCTAAAACTAAAGCAAAGACAACAGAAGCTATAATTTAAATTAAACAGGCTAAAAGGTTCTTTAAAAAAGATAATATTCTAAAAATAGTGAGGCACATTGGATGGTTCTCATTTTATAGATATAGAAAAGTTATTGGATATTCTAAAAGCCAAATACATTGTCATTATTAGCATAACCAAGGAAATAGCACAATTAGTTGGAACATAACAGTGCATTCAACACAATTCCATGAATACCTTTCAAAACTTGAGCTTTTCTTTCCTTTTTTTAAAAACCTTACCTTCTGTCTTAGAATCAATACTAAGCATCGGTTCCAAGGTAAAAGAGTGATAAGGACTAAGCAATTGTGACTTGCCCAGAGTAACTCAGCTAGGAAGTATCTGTGATCAAATTTGAATGTGGGACCTTCTGTCTCCAGGCCTGGCTCTCTCTATGCACTGAGCCACCTAGTTGCCCCTGGGATAGTCTTTTAAAAAGTTGGTTTCCTGGTCCAAATCTTCAACAACTTTAAATTTTTTCCAGCAAACAGCAACATTTAATAACTCCAAAATCTACAACACGGGTAATATGAATGTTGTACATACTTTTCCTTTGCCTTGTTTTTGGTTTTTTCCTTCAATATCCTCAAAGTCTGTGTCAGAAGAAAAATGTGTCTCTGACTCCCTGTAAAAACAAAATAAGCAAATTTTGAAAACTTAATCAGAAAACATTGCAAATTTCATTGTTTTGCAAAAACAAAAACTCAGGTTTTAGAAATTCCACTGAATACTCAAACATTAATGTCATTAAAAGTCAAAAAATTCATAAAAATCATCCAGGAAATATTTCTTTTAGCAAATGCTGCATTAGATATTAAATTTTTAACTTAACTTTAATAGTTTCAATGTAAAAATGAATCAGAAATATGGAAACTGCCATTTTTAATGACTTTCTAAAATATTCATTTTGTCTAAGAAAGTAAAATTTTTAAAAAACCTTAAATACTAGGAGTTAGGACATTTCATTACCTAAGTTTCATTTTCTGGTTGTTATAATACTGTTTTTTATAGTTTTTATCTATTATAAATCTAGAGTCCATATATTGAGTTATTTTAAATTATGAAGGGGGAAAACAAATAAATTATGAAGAGAAATATAGTATCATAGATTTAGAGAAAGGAACTCTGAAGTCATTGAAATCAACCCATTTTACAGATTGGAGCACATCAAAGGTCCTGGGTCTGCAAACCTAGCACTTTACACTACTCAATGTAGTGGTAATTCAGAGTTTTGTCTTTTTGTAAGAAAAAAAGACAATTTATTAATGTATTAACAAAGGTTTAAACAGAGTGATTCACTAATCATGCACATGAATCCACATTGATAAAAAGACAACGAACTTAAAGGTATTGAAGACAATAAAATCTATATTGGAAGGATATTTGTTTGGTAAAGGGAGTTATCTAATGAGGGAGCTCACTAGGAAATAAGATCATGAAGTCATCAGTCCAGGCAGGAAAAAAGTCAAGACAAACTGGATTTTATATTTTAACCACAAAAAAGACAAAAAAAAAAAAAAATAAGCAGACTAAAAAGATAGGTTTTTCTCTGGTCAATCCAATGTCTTCTATTTATATTTTTACAACAATAAATACTTTTCCAGATTCCATGCAGTGGTATTGATTTTTTAGATCTTAATATAATGACTAACCCACCAATATTTAATGAAATATTATTATTCATCAGCTCCTTAGCCTTGGTGCCTTCCTTCAGAAGATTTCAGGAATATAAATAAACACTGAGGTAATCTTTGCTCTATCTAGCTCAGGGCTGCTGAAAAGAGAATAGGTGTCATTTTATTTAATTTTTTAAAGATATTTTATTTCCCCTATTACATGTAATAACATTTTTCCAAATACAATTTCTGAAGTTGTAACATCCAAATGATCTTCTCTACCTCACTTTCCTCACCCCTCCCAGAGAGGGTAAGCAATTTGATCTGGGTTATGCATGTATTATCATGCAAAATCTATTTCCATATTGTTCATTGTTATAAGAGAGTACTTATATAAAACCAAAAACACAAATATACTGAAGTGAGAAATAGTATGCTTTGATCTACATTCCAAATCTAACAGTTGTTTCTCTGGAGGTGGATAGCATTCTTTGTCATAAGTCAATTGGTGTCATTTTAGAGAATCAACTGAAGGCATACACTTAAGCTAACTTTTTATAGAAGGGCAGAGCTTCAATTCTGTTCTTTGAAAAACAACCCACCCTAACTCTAGGAAGGCAAGGCTTTATGAACCTTCCAAAACTGCAAACCACATTATTTGAGATTATTCTTCTCTCTCTTCAAAACATTAATAGAACATTTGCAAAATTTATTGGTTTTATAAACTTCTGTGAAAAAAACAGTAACAAGCATTATTGGTGTGAAATATTTACTTGATACCTAATAGAGGCTCAGCTAACCTAAGAGAAGAGAAGAGAAGAGAAGAGAAGAGAAGAGAAGAGAAGAGAAGAGAAGAGAAGAGAAGAGAACAGAACAGAACAGAACAGAACAGAACAGAACAGAACAGAACAGAACAGAACAGAACAGAACTAAGAGAAGGAGAAGAGAAGAGAAGAGACTAGACATAAACCAAACTGTTTTAATACTCACCTGATGTTTAGGGAGAAAACTTTCTGAAGCCCACAAAATTAAATAGCCAACAGGATGCCATAAAACAGAGAATTCCTCAATAGCAGCAAGTTATTCTTTCTTACTCTCTATAATGTTCTGTCTTAGTATCTAAAGCACAAACATCTACTGCGAATGGGGGAGAAAAGGGTGGGAGGAATCATACAAAAGTAAAAGTAGCAGGAACTTTAGGTTCTTTGAACTTGTATCACTTGGAGAAGTTACTTTATATTCCTGGAGCTTAAGTTCAGGAGCTTAAGTAGTTACAGGACTTTCCAGCTATGAACTCAAACTCAAACTGAAAGATTGTTTCTAGTTTCTTTCAATAAGAAAAAAAAAAATTCCCTCAACAAAAGGACAAAGATAAATAGAATGCTACATGGATCGTCTGGGGGTGGAGAACTCATGAAAATTGCTCAGCCTGAAGTTTGGTTTCCTGGATTTTTAAAAACACCTCTTACTTTGTGGGCCAGAAGGGGTAAAATGGCTTGCTGACTGGAGAGAACTAGGGAGAACTCCTATTTTAATGTTACTGCTACTTCCTAAAGAGAGTAGCAGACCAATCATTCCATGGTGAAGAGCTAGGAGGTAATATGGCATAAGGCCCTGTAAGTGAGGAAGAACCTGGATGTGGAATTGATAGATATGAAATTACATCATGACTGTGTGATATCTGACCTCAGCCACCTCATGACAGGACTGGACAAGACAGACCTCTTCTACATCAAAATCTAACAGTGCTCTTGGATATATCACTTGTGACATTGGGTAGCCCTGGCTCTTTATCATCCTCAACTAAAAATTTAGAATACTACATTTCCTTTGTTACAGGGTCACTGCATAAACATGAGCTCCTATTTTGACAGCTCATCGTGGCATGGAGGTGCCCCTAGTAACCTGAAGGATGTCCCGGATGTCCCAGCAAAGGACATACTCTGCCAGATACAAGCTAAGATGTTTTTTGGTCATCCTTGAAGCTAATAAGACTGAAGTTTAATCAAAACATTAACAAATTATTAGTACCAGCCATTAGTTTTAGTGTCTCCTACTAGGTTGCTTAATAGCCTGCAATGCATACAATGAAATAAACTATCTACAAGTATTATTATCTATACTCCCCTCTCCTGAGTGTGTGTGTTCAAAGCAAGGAATAAACTCAAGTTCAAAACATGAATATATGTTGTGAGCACCAATGGAAGATTTTATCTAGTGTAGAAAAGATAGATTAGCAGTTCAATGACTTTTGTCAGGCAATGCAAGTACAGTGTACAAAATGCTGATTTTGGATTTAGGCAATCTGGGTTTTGATTCTGGCTTTGCTACTTTATCACTGTGTGATCACAGGCAAGTCCTTTCATTTCCATGGGCATCAGTTCCAAAGGTTTGAAATAGCTAGCCTCTAAGGTACTTTCAGTTCTAGAGCTATTGTTGATCCTATAACTTGAGTAGGGTTCCACTCTGAAGCAGGACTTGAACCTAGGTCTTCCTGGCCTGGCCAAACCAATTTCCACTACACTACACTGCCTCCTCAATTCCATAAAAACAAGCTCATGACTGAAAACTGACAGAGCAATAACAACAATGAATCAAAGTTTCACATTAAGGTTATTTTTATGTAGCTTCATCTTGTCCTTTCTGCAAAAAGGAAACTGACAAGGATAGGGTCAGTGTCTTCTTTTGCTAACCTCTTACACTGTTGATAAGTACATTTATTGTTAACAGTGATTATAATAACCACTTTTATGGGAACACTAAAATCTAAAGAAATCTTATTTTTTATTATTAACTAAAACAGATAATTTCCTCATTAAATTTGGAGAAAGGAACATCTTATACAACCAAACAGTAAATCACATTAGAACTAAAATTTAAATTTAAAATTAGAGTGTGACAAGCCCATGAAATGATCTACTTATGCTAGTGACAAAGACAAAAACCACAGGAAATCGACCTGTACTATCAAAACTCCACACTGATTACCAATCTCCATTTTGACCTCTATAATTACCCAAATCTATGCACAAAATTAAATAACAGAGAATTTATTACAAACTCTTAACTATATGCAAAAATCTTTTTTAAGAGATTTGATTTTATTTTACCAACTATATGTAATAACAAATTTCCACAGAAGTTTATCAAAGTTATATGATCCAAACTGTCTCCCCATTTCCTTTTCCTCTCCCTCCCAGAGCTGACAAGCAATAGATCTAGGTTATCCAGGTATTATCATGCAATACATTATTTCCATAGTGATCATTTTTGTAAGAGAATACTCAGACAAAACCAAAACCCCAAAATGAAAAACCAAATAAACTAAACTAAACTAATATTATAATATTATAATATATATAAACTGATATATCATATATTATATATTATAATATAATATAAAATATATAAACTAATATAAAATAAACTAATCACAAGCTTTGATCAGCATTCCAAATCCAACAGTTCTTTCTCTGGAGGTTGATAGCATTCTTTGTCATAAGTCCTTCAGAACTGTTCTGGATCACAAAATAATTTTTAATTACACTATGCTTATAAAGTTTCTCTAGACCAAAAATCAAGTTTATTAAATTATGTGCCTGATATTATTCCTCAATTTACATATATAAAATTTTTGTAAGTTGAATTTAAATGCAATCAATTTCCAGATTTTCCTCAAGCAAGAACTATGTGGATGTAGAATCTACACCACCACACACTTCAAACACTGCTTAGAACAATCACTGAAGACTTCAAACAGTCCTGTGGAAAAGGATGGCAAGGTGACCATCCTCCTTTATTTTTATTTGTTTTTATCTTCATTTCTTGGCACTATTATTTTTGAAGTTTGAGGGGGTTGGGGTAGGCAAAGGCTTGGAACAATACATTTTTTTATCAAAAACAACCAAAATTACTTTTGAAAATTTTGTTATACTCCTTGAAATAACTGGTATGTCACAATTTAAATGATTGGACTGTCACAAAACCAGGACTGAAAATCACTATTCTAGAGTAAATGTAAAACTTTGAAAAGCTTATTTTAAAGAGTACATACAAGTTTCTATTTTTGCAACCAATGGAAGATCAATATGGGAATATGGGGGGAAAGTTAAGAATAATAATTACCACAATTAAAAATTACTTACTGTCATTTGACCCCCATTGCCTACCCTTGCCACTCTTCCACCTATAAGTCAATACACAGAAGTTAAGGGTTTAAAACTTAAAAAAAAAAAATTACTTACTGAAGTAGGTTAAAATCAGTTGGTATTTCTGGAGCTGCTATCATTTCTTTATCATCTTCTGGAACACCACAGTATTAGAAATGTGTTCATAAATTTACGTTTGCAAAATGCAAGTGTACTTCTTTCTTCTGTGATAGACAATTCCTAAAAAAAGAAAAGCAGGCAATGTTTATTCTGGAAAGCTGAGAAAGGGAAGACAGCAAAACGATCATCCTCAAAAGCTATAGACACCAGTGCCTGCTGTCTGTTTTAGCAAATAAAAGGGCTTTTTTTAGCCTCCCCTTTACTTTAGTTGATGCTCTTTTTTTGTTATAACCGGGTACGATGCCACAACAAAAGTAAAACAGAAAAGAAATGCTCCTACTACAATTTTAATTTATTTTAAAGTTTATTATTTTTATTTCTTAGTTTGATTTCTAAAAACCTACTCTAAATACCATGTGATCTTTTTAAACAGCTTCACAAAATTCAACTACTACAAGAAACAATTTGAAATTATCAAACATTTTGTAAAAGGAGAAATTGATTTACTGATTTGACAAAGAAACGAATGCTCTTCTCATCTATCCATTCATTCATTCATTCATTCAATCATTCATTCAAGAAACCTTTATTTAATTGGTCAACTATTGAATGTTTGGAGAGAGGTAAGAATGTCAACTTTTTTTCCCTTTCAACCCTTCCCCTTAAAGTAACTGACGAGGTAAAATAAGAAGAGAATGAGAAACTCATTGTCTCATAGTGGGGGCACTAAGGTGTCCCAGAATGGGGGGGGGGGGAGGATTAGTTTGGAAAGCCAGAGAGTACAAATAGGTGAGTAATATATAACCAGAAAAAGAAAAACAGGCCAGTTTTGTTTCTATGCAACTCATAGTAGAAAGTATGCAGTTTTAACCAGCTGAAGGCAACTTAAGCTAAGAAGGTGATAACCCCCTACTGTTACATAAATGCTTTTTAATTTATTGCAATCTTGCAATTGAAAGTTCTTTAAGGTTAACATTTCAAACCAATAATAATATACCGATTATCTTTTCCAATAGCTCATGAGAAATGAACGAGAGTTTTTCTCTTCCTCTACCAAGTGTTATATAGATGCTATAAAAGCTTTAAGTAAAAAGGACAATAAAACAAGGCAAGCTGAAAACCCTGTCCCATTCCAACAGAAAAGAGACCATTACATAAAAGATCCCTGCTCACAGAATATTGACTTAAGTCTATCACATTTCAAAATTTATTTTGTGGGATATTTCCTAATTACAATTTAATCTAGTTCTACTTACACTTGGACCACATGCCTGCATTTGACACCTCTGCCCTAGAACTGTAGAAAATTCTAATACTAAAGTAGAGGTATAAGTAAAAACAGAAGGTATGAGTAATCTGCATATTAGAAAAAAAGCAATTCCTGAATTATCCAAGAGTTGTCTTATAAAACTATACTGAATTTTGTTACTCTTCTAAAGTGCTCATATTGTAAAAACATCTAATTTAGTGGCATGCCCATTATGTGACTAAATCTTCAACTGTTCCCCTCTAAGACTAACATTTAAATACTTCCATTTAAAAATAACTTTGTGTTGATTCTCTAATCTAAAGTGAGTAGAGGTTCTTTGCTTGCTAGAACCATAAGCACAAAAACTAACTATACCCACTCCTAAAAGAATTAGGAAAAGAAACTGGCAACCTTACAATGTATAGCTTATATACACATTCAGTTTATAAACGAATTCTTATTAGGCAACATGATATAATGCAGTGATTCCCAAAGTGGACGCCACCACCCCCTGGTGGGTGCTGCAGATCCAGTGGGAACAGTGATGGCCACAGGTGCATTTCTCTTTCCTATCAATTGCTATTAACATTTTTTAAAAATTAATTTCCAGGGAATTAAGTAATATTTTTTCTAGAAAGGGGGCAGTAGGCCAAAAAAGTTTGGGAACCACTGATATAATGGATAAACGTGCAGAACTTCAGCTTCAATGTGCACCTCTGGCACTAATTGTATAATCAGGACCAAATCACTTAACACTTTTGATTTCCTGATCCGTAAAATGGGGAAAATAGCTTTACTGTTTACATCCCAGAATGGTGGTTGTAATGGAAGGACTATATGAGTTAACATTTTAAGAAATTTTTAAAAAGTCATATATAAACATGCTGTATCCCCCACAAGAAGTTCTACATGTAAGAGTTTGATGCAACAACATTTTAGTGAATAATGTTACCAGGTCAAATCAGAATCATCAATGTTATATAAACTTGGGTCCTAGTAACAAGAATAAGTCAATATGAAGGCAAGAATGCATTACCAAAATATGAAGCTCTCTCAGTAGAGAGCTCTAGTTTTTAAAAAAATTGTTAGGTAATTAAACTTCGCCAACTATTTCTCCATCCCATTAAAATAAAGTATTACAGTCATAACTGGTTTTACAGGAACTCTAAAACAAGAAAAATACTGATTTGGTCAGGGATGGCATTATCTGTTCCGAAGCACACTTGAAAGGTAATACTGGTGGATAAATAAGAAAGCTGGCCTAGGAATCAGTTTAAAACTTGCCTCTCACAGGTAGCTGTTAATCATATTGAACAAAACTTAAACATAGCACTAAAAAACAATCTCACAAATTTACAGCCAATTGAACGATGTTAATCCATTTGGATTGAATCTCCAAATCAGTTACAAGGAAACAAAAACTTATTCCATTCACCTACTGATTTTTGAAACTAGTGTGGGAGCAGTGAAGTGGCACAGTAGGGCACTAGGCCTGGAGTCCAGAAGACTTGAGTTCAAATTTGGCTTCAGACACTTCCTACCTGTGTTACCCTGGGCAAGTCACTTAACTAACTCCAATTGCCCAGCTCTTGCCAGTCTTCTCTCTTAGAACTGATACTAAGACAGAAAGTTTAAGAGCTTAAAAAAAGAAAATTAAAATTTTGCCTCACACATAATGATCATGTGCCACTAGGCAAGTCCCAAGTTACCCCAAGCAAGATTCTGAATTGCAGAATTATTATTGCTTCAAGAAAGCTGGTCTTAGCAGCTAGATGGCTCAGTGGACTGAGAGCCAGGCCTGGAGATGAGAAATCATGGGTTTAAATCAGGCATAAGACATGCCTAGTCTGTGTGACCCTGGGAAAGTCACTTAAACCCCATTACCTAGCCCTTAGAACCAATAAATTGGTGGGGGGAGAAGAAAGCAAGCGAGATAGAGCAAGAATGCTGGTCTTAGCTGAAAGAATATTTCTCTCTTCATTCAAGCAATAAAACAAATGCTGAATCTGATAAACATTTGGTCCTTTTTTCTTTTTTAGAGTAAATCTAAGTCCACATAAATCCCCAGTACCCATTCTTTATTTTACCTTGTGAACAATGATGCTGATAATGATTCGAATTGGAGAATCCACAAGAAATACCTTTTTTTATTACAGCTATGGCTACTGTGTCATAATTTATGAAAAGCCCTAATTTTCCTATGAGAAGATAAGATTTAATTTTATAGAAGCATAAGGGTATGAGTTCTGTTAGTAAAAAAAGGTTACTTAATGAAATTTAACCCTTATAGTGCTTTCATAAACAATCAGTATATTCAAATACAACTGTATACTCAAAGATCACAAGGTGGAGCTCTCACTCAAAGCTAGAAAAAAATGAACACACGTCTCAATCCCTATTTATAATTTTATCAGGTATACTAAAACAATGTAGCATTAAGTTAATAAAAGTCTTTCTACAAGGGGAAAAGGAGGGGAGGGATTACAATGTACAACTCCTCTATTTCTACAAGATTTTGCTTCAGGAGAAAAAGTATTCAAACTTCTTAACATCCTTTTTTTTTTAAGTCAGACAAGATCAAATTCATAGCCATTATGCATAATTTGCTTTCTAGTAATTTTTTCATGAATTTTCCCACTAAAACACAAATCCAATATCCAGTCCAATCAACATTAACCACCATAATGGGGATAAACTTAATTTTTTTTTTTTATAAACCCTTAATTTCGGTGTATTGGCTCTTTGGTGGAAGAGTGGTAAGGGTGGGTAATGGGGGTCAAGTGACTTGCCCAGGGTCACACAGCTGGGAAGTGGCTGAGGCTGGGTTTGAACCTAGGACCTCCTGTCTCTAGGCCTGACTCCACTGAGCTACCCAGCTGCCCTAAACTTAATTTTTTAAAAAAAGACATTTTCTAGTGGCAACAAGGTGGCTCAGTGGATAGAGCCCAGGGTTCAGGGTTCAGAACTGGTCTTCTAGACACTTTCTAACTACATGACCCTGAACAAGTCAACTAATCCCAAATGCCTGGCCCCTATCATTCTGCCTTGGAGCAGATATTCAGTATCAATTTTAAGACAGAAGGTAGATTTTTTTTTTAAGACAATGTCTTACCTCAAGGAGCTTACAATCTAAGATAAATCCATAGCAGTATGAGTTTCAGCTTTTACTTACAGGGAGTTGTAGATGAAGAAACAAACACAAAATCACTATAACAAATACTAACTCCCTCTTGAAAAAACCTCACATCATTAAAGAGATTTTTTTCTGATTTTGTAACAGGTTATGATATAGACTGAATGAAAAGCAAGTTTTACTTTATAAAGATTCATATTGCTAAAACACCATTTATTTCTCCTGGAATGTTATCCTTCCACTTTGCTGTCTCTGAGAATACCTGGCTTCTTTTATGAGTTCAGTTTAAGAGTTGACTGTCAAGTGGTTTCATGTAAACTGTTTTCACACATATACTATATAAAATATGGTCTTTGGTTAAATCGTAACCTTGAGTGTGCAGTTAACAATTACTAAGAAACTCTAGGAATCAAGATGTTACAAAGAAATAAGTTTGCAAACTACACTGAGTTCTCCTTAATAGAAAGCCTCTGCCAACATACAGAGGAAGGCAATTATTTTGGAGAAGAGAGATTGCAGACTCAGATACATAAATAACTTCATAAGATCATAGATTTGGCACTAAGGCACTATGCATTCATTACTTTGCCCCAACAGTCTCTTCAAATGTCAAGATAGGCTTGAAAGGCTAACAGAATTGCCTACTTTGGTTGTAACTTGTCCCCAGTTAAGAATTTTAAAACAATTCTAACAATAATGTAAATTTTTACCTAAGTAGGAAGAGACTCTTCAATAGGGCTATGGGCATGTCCTCTTCAAACAAGCTTTTCAATGGGTAAGCAAGGGGATAGAAGATGAACACATCTAAGCGATCTCGAAGAATTACCAGGAAATAACCTTAAGTAATATAAATAAGACCATGCCCCCTCAAAGGTTAAGTGTACAATGCTGGATGATGTAGCATGAGTACATGCTCAATTATCTCCTACTGCATTTTTCAATTGTAAGTAAAATTGCAAAATTGTGTTAGATTTTTCTCACATATCTTCTTTACAATATATATATCCTTAAAAGGTGTTCCTGAGATTCTGTCACTTTTGACATCTAAACCAATAATGTAGGGACAAGCCCCAAAACTGGGTTCATTGCCTATTCCTGAGCTCATTTGTTTCCAAAACCACAGTAAGCCTTGGGTTATTTGAACTTTATTAGCTTGAAAACCATGACTGATCATGTGCCAAAAGGCTAATAAATAAGGTACAGTAGCAATAACCAACATATTTCAGAGAATTACAAAACAGATTTAATTAAAAGATTTCTAGACCCTGAAATGCATAAAATTCACATTAGGTTCCAGGGAAAGGCTTTTGTTGATTTAAAACTAAATCCCAGTAGATATTTGTATCCTAAAAATCACTTCACACCTGGTATATCATTTGAGTCAAGTGGCAAATCTCAAACAAAAGAGAATTCATACCATAAAACACTAGCTCTAGGCGGGATTATGTCATCTATGTGAAAAATCCAAGTTATATATGGCATTAAGCCCTAAGCTTTTAAACCATTCTTAAAAGGACTAGAAAGTATTTAGTAAATTTTTCACATAGGTCACTCAGTACAAAAGTGACACACAATTCAGTTCAAAATATAAACTTTATGAAAGAAAAGAGATTGCTCCTAAAAAGTAGTAATTTTTAAACTTGGTAATTGTTTAATGTGTTAATAAATCAATTTATTAATAATGCTGGCATTATGATCATCAAATTTTATCATCATTTCCTCCAAACTCCACTCATTTCTCTTCCCTTTCACATAAGAGTAGTTGACATCATAGTAAGTTAGCTATTGCCTTCGAGAATCCCATATCAAACAAATTTCTAATAAGAGTAAATTATTTCTGTAGTGTTTATTATTAAATACTTTCAAAATTATGTCAACAAAAATAATTCCATTGTTAAAATACATATAAACATACACTCTTGATTTTAAGTAGTTAATATAAGTTAATAAAATACACACACACACAATAAGAATCAGGTGGCTGGCTCTGCTGCAAGATGGAACTCTTTGGGGCCAACAATTGAACAAAGGATAGATACCTCCCAATTTAAATATCCAGTGGTATAAAATAAGTGAAATCAAAATCACTTCATCATTATAGAATACCACTCTTTGAGTAAAAGTACTACTCAGTGTCTTTTACATGGTCATTTTAGAAATTAAAAAGAATAACAATTACATTTATGATATTTTAAATTTAGCAAAAATACAAAAGTATCTTATTTTTAAAAGTTAAATAATTTTAAATTTTCCAGTTTTATAGCTGGAGAATGATCTAACCATGTCAGAAAACATATTTTCCACCTTAAGATAAGCACTATTTCTAGCATAAGAAGCAAAAATTCTTATCACTTAAAACCATTAAGGCTGCAGTTTTTCTTACCACATCAGAAACACAGAAGAGTTTACTAAAATTTAGGTAGGGAATGTGTCTGTTCAAAAATAAAAATTGTATTAACTAAAATTACCCACTACATAGACAGCAATGTAATAACTAACATTTACATAGCAATTTATAATAACCTTGTCAAGTATGTGGCACAAATATCACACATCCTGCAGATGAGGAAACTAGGTGCTCCCTTCTTGGAAAGGGAGAGGAATAGAAAAGAACCCTTTATAACTGCTTTAGTTTACAGACTCTTAACTCTTATTCTCTGAAGAAATGCAAATAGACATGCATGTAAAGTTGATCATCTCTATATAAGGTCTACTCAACTACAAGATGAGCTGGTAATAATTTTCATAAAGATAAAATCCTAGAACTTTAGCTCATTATTATCAATATGCAATTCATGGAACTTGCCCAAGAGACAAAATTTTCGTTCTAAATACCCCTACACCCTTACCTACTCTCTCTCAAGACAATGAGGCAGTACTGTGCCATCTAATGGAGGTAAGAGAAGTAAAGGTTATTTAAGATAATAATCCTATCCTTTAACCACCTGGTTTTACATATTATTGTTCCCAGTACTGGGATGTACATTAAGAATGGTGAACAGATAAGAATGGGAAAATTTTCATGAATAGATGCAAAGTAAGCAGAGGTATGGAAATAATATATACCTATAAAAATATGAATGGAAAAAAACAAATCAAAATTATTAAGTTACAAAAAACCAAGCAGGGTTCCAAAAAGAGAAGACATCTCTCTCCCAAATTGCACAGTGTCAGAATTATTCAATGTATTGATCCACTTAAAATCATGTGTTATCTAAATGGATGGGAGTAAATTAAATTGAATATGGTTATGTATTATCACCTTCATTAGTTTGGAAGTCATGACTAGTTAGTTCTTTTGACATTTTAAACTAAATAAGCTTTAAAAATGCACTAAAATTTAAAACACTTTACAGATGGCAAACCCAGCAGACATACAAATAAATGCCGCTCTTCAGATTTTGAAAGATAGCTATTATTGTAAACAATGAGATAATCAACTTCATTTTATAATGCATATATTAAAGATGTTCCTTTACTATGGACCAGTAATTGTTTTTACATTGTTATTTATGACTTTTTCTTCTCTGCTTCATATACTGTCTTTGCTCAAAAAGAACGTTCCAGTTTTTTATTATTTCATGCCAAGATGTCTGCTACAATTTTCCAATATCCCACAGCTATACTACTTTGGCTTAAATTGTGTTTCCATGTGTCCTTATATAGATTTTCTCTGCTTGCCCAGCTTGTATAGTCATCTACTCTTGATAGTCATAACAGCTGTTTAGGTATCCTGCTGTCATCCATCCTCCACATACTTCCTTACCAAGAGTACTGTAGCTGGCAAGCACAGTACACTGGTAGACTGTCCAGATTCTAGAAACTTACTGATAATCCTACCTTCCTATTCAAGTTAGTTATGGCTTAAACATTAAGTAAATCAGTTTGCCACTAAAGAAAACAACAGTTTATTGGTTCTAAGGAAATTTTCAAACTGATACTAAGCTAAGCAGCCTTGAGAAATAGTTAAAGCCAAATGTAATAGAACTGTAGTTAGTCCCATTTTAAAAATGAGGAAAATGGGACAGGATATAGGTAGGACTTTTGAGCTAGAAATGAAATTAGTAATTAAATGTATTATTAATAAATTATTCTTAGTTGAGTTAGAAATAAGTCTAACCGGCTTACATCCAGATTAAAGTTTAGTCCCAAATCAGACCATAAAGCCAGAACTCAAACTCAAGCTCAAATCCTTTTCACCAAATGTGGATGAGGTCCCTTTATTTTGTCTGTCAGAGAAAAGTATCACTCATTCACTGAATGATGTACTACTGTTGCTCCAAAAACCAACGGGACAATTTTTAGTTTCATATCACTAACAAAGTAGAACTCGGTGGTGCTGGCTTCCTATGGTTAAGATAGCTGTGCAAAACAATCTACAATGCGTACACATTCAGGTCCCCATTAGTGCAGATATGACTGCCTGGATTTGAATTTACACAATTCTAAGTTATCATTATATAAAGTATGGTTATTAGTTCTAGCCCAATAGAAACACACTGTGAACAGTATTTTCAGGAATCATCAAAACTCATTAAAAAAATTATCTGTAGCAGATTGAGATGTTCCTCGTGAATCTGGAAATCTAAGAACCTTCTTTGTTGCATATTCAAAAATAAGCATTTAAAATATTTGACAGTTTTCTCCTTCATTCAAGAAGACAGAGAGTAAAGCACACAAAAAGGAGTGATACAAAGCGATTGGACCTTGAGTCAGAAAGACTTGAGTTCAAATCAGGCCTCAGACACTTCCTAGCTGTGTGATCCTGGGAAAATCGCTCAATACCTGATTGCCTGACAAAAGGATCCACTGGAGAAGGAAGCTGCAACTGCTCCAGTACTTTTGCCCCAAAAACCCCAAGGATAGCTATGGTACATGGTATCAGGAAGAGTTGGACACTACTGAATGCTGACCGTTAGGCATGCTTAAGGTTTGCAAGGCGTTTACATATATTGCTTCATTTGATTCTCAAATGAACAGTAGGTACATATCATTCCCATAACAATGATCTATCTGATCCAGATTCTCCTGATTTTTAAGTCCGGAGCTCTACTCGACTACAGAACACTATTTTCTTCACCATGTATAGTCTATCACTTTCTCCTGGTTTCTACTCTAGGACTCCGAGTTACCTTGGCTCCACTTGTGTGTGAACCAGCAATACATAATGCATACATAGGATTGTTACCTGTACTTAATACATTCTTGCTAGTCAGTCTTTGAAAGTCAGAATTTCATCCACTGACTTATCCTGCTTCTCCATATTTAGTAGCACTGCTATAGTCTGAGGCATTGCTTATTTGCTGTACCAGAGTATCTGCCACTCATTCTCTCCTGATTCATTTTGAGATACTACCTTTTTGAAAGGCTGAGCTCTATCCTAAAAAAGGTTGAAAAGATTCCAGAAATTTTACGATTCCACTCTCTACAACAGATCCTCTACCACTGTCAGTCCTAAAATTGGTTAGAGCAATATAAAAATGGTTATGTTTTAGGAGGTGTGGCATTAAGTGGCTTCTCCATGTAATGTGCTGTGTTGGGTAGTGGGGAGACAAGACAATATAACAAGGTGCTTTGTCCCAAGGAGGCTTACTAGATTATAGGGGACACATGTAAAATACACTATTAAAAAATTACAGTAAATTGGCTGAGAAAAGTACAAACTGACAACATCAGAAGAGAACATAATCACTTGCAACTTGGAGATTAGAGAGGAATGATCCCAAAAGGCTTTCTGAAAGAGACAGAAGCATTTGAGATGGACTTTGAAGGAGAGGGGAAAGAGCGTAAGGAAGTGGACTGCTTGATAAAACTTTGTTTTTTGTTTCAAAAATAAGAGGAAACAAAATTCAAATGTTTCAAGGGTAGATTATCATTGTGCAATAAGAAATAACAAATAAGAAATTCAGAAAAATGTGGTAAGAACTGTATGAACTGGTACAGAACAAAATAAACAAAGACAACTGATATGACTGCAACAGTATAAAATGAAAAGATTGCTAAAAGGAAGGTGAACCTCCAACAGCAGAATATTGTATCTAGTCATATTTAGTAACTTTTAAAGTGTGTTTTTGGTTGTCTATCTTTTTGACAGGGGACTTTAGAAAAAGAGAAAACTTACTGCATATTGGAGCAAAATGTGTAGAAATAATATGATGTAAAAAGGCATCAATTAAAAACAGTGTTTTCAAAATATTAAGGACATATAGATTGAGAATCAGGAGACCATGGCTTAGTGTTCCTACTTGAAGGAGAACACGTTGTCATCTTGAAGTGTCAGTGTCCTCACCTATAAAATAATGATATCTAAGGTCCCTTCCAATTCTAAAAGTTTGATTCCCGCTCTCACCAGTCTCCTTAAAAAAAGGAAAACATACTCTTTTGCCTCTCTAGAGGATGAAAGGACTGATGAGGTGCCACAAGGGCAACCTACTGTTTTCATTTAACAGAAACATTTGTAGAGAATTGAAGAAGGAAATCCATTTGTTCCAGTACCTCAGAAACTGGAAATAAGTCATAAATCAGTTTACTATATCTACCCTCAAGTTAACTCTCTCCAAGTTTCCCCTAAAGCTGTCACTACTAAGAACCCCAAAGCTAATTGCAATTAATGCCAGTCCCTACTCTCAAGAAGGATAATCAAATTAGTGAGACAAACTGTTTTCTCAATAGCTGATTTTAGCTATTGAAAGAAATTATAAAAAGAAATCAAGGAATTATAAAGAATAGTAATATAGGTCACACTGTATTGTATGACAACATTCATTCTTATGTTTCCTTCCTCCATTTTATATCATTTCACAAAGGACTTTTCTAATTTCTTTGTTTTCCTAACACTGTATTGACTACAGTATTTCTTTATATGTATGCACCACAAATAAAATGCATCATCCCTAATTTTTCAAGTTTCCCAGTGGGTGGATTTGGCCAAATGAGCCATTACATGCCTAGAGGGAACTCTCAAATGTTGTGAGAAATCCCTTAGCAGATATGTGATGGTTTCTCAAGCTCTCACCTATAGTTTGTTTCTTGCCTGGGGCACTCAAAGTTAAATGACTTGGCCCAAGTCATTAAATTACTTGTGTCAGAGATAAGGCTTGATCCCAAATTTTCGGGATTACAAAACCTTTCCACTACTCTGCTACCCCAGGATACCTCTCCACTTAAATAATGTCATTACTATATTGAGAAGTTAAACTTTGTATATATATTTTAAAAAACACACACAAGACAGTCCTTTAAACATGCAAAAAAAAATATAACTCTGAGGCTAGTAACGATTAACAAGACTGCAAAATTTTGGAAGCTAATTTCAGCAAATACAACACTTTTAACATTAGAAGAACTGGAATTTAAGAATATCTCAATAAGGCAGTCTTTTTTCTTAATCTATAAGGAAAAGAAAATGGTAAGATGAGAATTTAGTTTCAAAGTAAAATTACAATTATTGTGTTATCTGATACATTTCTTTCTAGTGTTAAAACATTTCACTTCAAATGCAGAATTTTGATTTCACAATATCTAAGACAAAATTTTAAGCAAATTGTCTTAAGAGGCCGGTCTATTGGAAGTTGGAAAGTATATTAAAATTACAAATTCAGCAGGTCCTCTCTTCGACTAAGTTAAAATTTGCAATAAATTCTATTAAATATAATTCCATGATAAAAATCAATTAAATTTAAATCAAACCGAATGATTTTTTACTCTAAGCAGCATGATACACAGTTCTTTTGAATGACATGGAGACTGTACTTAACTTTTGACACCAACCTTTTCCTACAAAGAAGCTACTTTTCATTTCATTACAAAGTGAAGAGTAAGTGGGTTGTAGGAAGGAGAACACGTTGTCAGTACTAGGAACAGTTGCCAGTTTGTAGGCCTGGAATCTAAGGATTGAGGGTAGGAAAGCAATTAAGTTATTAAATTGAAAAAGACTTCTTAGTCTTTCATATCAAATTCACAAACAAGACTGATTTCCGAAGTCAATCATATAGACATCTCATAGAAAATATATTGTAAACATAAAATAACAATAGGTACCACAGCCATAAAACTTTGACACTATTCCAAATTTTACACAAAATTCTATATAAACCATAACATAAGGAATGCTATTTGTGATTATACATGAAGCAAATTGTTATAATACTAGTAATGAAATAAAAAGTTGAATAATGTCTATTTTGAATGCCATTATGGGGTGCTAGAAATCAGGTTTAAGAAGAGGATGAACAAGTGAATAAATGGAGATTGTGGAGAAAGTTTTTGGTACTTTCAAGGACTGAAGTCACTGGTTCTTTACTTCATAGGAATGACAAAACTGGCACGTTTCTTAATTGATATAAGCAGAACACTGTGGGGCCATCCATTCTCTAACCTCCATTCCCAAATATAGGGAATTAAAGAATCCTTTTCCTTAAGTAACTGAACAAACAGAAAGAAGGCTATTTAAGGAGGGTACTTGGGGTTTTACTGCTCTTCGGTTTATCACTCCTTTGTATTCTAGATAATAATCACACACGATTATGTTGCTACCTGTATAAATCATGTTATTTGTCCCAGATTTGGCTTAATATTTCAACCCAATTGAAGGTGTACAGAGAGATGAGAATTCAGAGGAAAAATAAGCTTTGTGCTTTCAATATGAGAAAAGTGGGGAGAAGAGAAAAAGGTGATGAGGAAAAGGCAGAAGAGAAGTCACACACAGTTAAAAAAGTGGCAGTCTCAAAAGTGATGTACAAAGTGATGTCTTTGATTTAAGAGCCATCTTACCAAAAAAGAAATTATAAGTAAAATTATGTAGTTTTGACTAAGTGCAAAGAAAGTTCAGTAAGTAACTGGAGAAAGCATGAGGAGGTAGAATTTAAGTAGAAGAGTAAAGCAGGGAAGAGGCAGCTGGGTGGCTCAGACAGGAAGTCCTAGGTTCAAATATGACCTTATGCATTTCCTAGCCCTGCAACCTTGGGCAAGTCATTTAATCCCCATTGCCTAACCCTTACCACTCTTCTGTCTGGAAACTAATACATAGTGTTGATTCTAAGATGAAAAGTAAAGGTTTAAAAAAAAAAGAATAAACAGTCATTGTATGCTGAGTAAGAGCATGGACAATTGGGGAATGGTTGAACAAATTCTGGTATATGATAATGACAGAATACTGCTGTAAGAGGAGGAGAAGGATTTCAGAAAGAGCTGGAAAGACCTATACTAAACTGTTGGCAAAGTGAAATAAGCAGAACCAGGAAAACATAACATAGTAACAGCAATATTATGGAATGATCAGCTGTGAAAGACTTAGCTTAACTACTCTCAGCAATACAATGATCCAAGACAAATCTAAGGGACTTCTGACAAAGAATGTTATCCATCTCCAAAGTACTGTTGGAGTAGGAACGCAGATGAAAGCATACAATTTTTCACTTTTTTATTTAGATATATGTTTGGGGAGTTGGCTTTATAAGATTATTCACTTACAAAAATGAAAAATGTGAAAATGTTTTGCATGATAATACACATATAACCTAGATCAAATCACTTGCCAGGTTCGGGAGAAAAACAAATTTGATCATACAACTTCAGAAAACTTTCGTGAAAATTTAATACATGTAATTGGTAAATAAAATAAAAAAGAGCTCGGACAAAGTTAAGGAAGGAGGAATGTTCATGAACTGTAGGAAAATCAGTTTGATTGGGGCTGAAAATATCTGATTGGCAACTAGTGGGACAAAATGTTGATTAATAGGGTGAGAGGCTGGCTTAAGAAGGCAGAAAAGCAACAAGTGTTTTAAAGAAAATGTCTAGCAATGGTCTGTAGGAAGAATCTTTAGGAATTTTTTAACATATTCAGGAAAGAGAGAAGATTAAGTCAAAAATAACTAGGATTTCTAGAACAGTAGCATCAACAACAAAAATAAGGAAGCTGAAAAGGGGAGAGAAAGCTTGAAGATGGCAGCATAATGAAACATGTAGCCTAAACATTTACATGAAGTACCTAGCTTGATAAATGTTTACTGAATTGAAGTCTAAGTGTACGTGAGACTGCTACATCTTGTACTTCTCTTGTAAAGCTCATAGCAATCAACTGTGCACTCTTTTTTGTCATGTATGTCAATTATAAAATCCACTAACACTTACATTAAGATTCCTTTAATAGGGGGCAGCTGGGTAGCTCAGTGGATTGAGAGCCAGGCCTAGAGACGGGAGGTCCTAGGTTCAAATCTGGCCTCAGACACTTCCTAGCTGTGTGACCCTGGGCAAGTCACTTGACCCCCATTGCCTACCCTTACCACTCTTCTGCCTTGGAGCCAATACACAGTATTGGCTCCAAGATGGAAGGTGAGGGTTTAAAAAAGAAGATTCCTTTAATAAATACTTAATTGCAAGGTCAATCTCTGACTACTGACTAAATAAAATATCTTAAATTTTATCAACACAAAAATCTTAAAAACAAGAACCAAAGACATGAAAATATTTTTAATAGGCAGAATATTGTTAAATGGGTAGAGGAAGACTCTGCCTCAACATTTTTAAACTAATTGTTTTTTTTTTCCATTCCAATCATTTCCCAATATCCAATCCTCTCTCCAAACACTGTCTTATAACAAAGGAAAAGAAGTTCATCAAAATCACCAAGGTGATAGATCACTAGACTTGTTGGGATGACCTGAGTTTGAATCCAGTCTCTCCAACTCTCTCTGCCTAGGTTTCTTCATCAATACAAGAGGGATGGCTTCTAAATTTTTGATTCTATGTTAAAAAGATCACTCTACTGCAAATATGAATAACATGGAAATAGGTTTTGAACAATGATACATGGATAACCCAGTGGAACTGCTTGTCAGCTCCAGGAGAGAGGAGAAGAGTTGGGGAGAGTGGGGGGGGGGGGGGGGGTGGAGAGAATGTGTATCATGTAACCATGGAAAAATATTCTAAATAAAAAAGGAGATAAAATAAATAAATAAAAATAAGCATGCGGTCCCAACACCTCACATTTAGCAATGTCTGCAAAATGCCAAACCAATGGAGAGGTACCTTTCTTATTTTTTCTGCAGGACCAAGATGAGTCATTTCAACACCACTCTCCTCTTTTAGTATTACTGTTATGTACCACATTCAGTTTTTTAGCAATGGAAATTTCAATGTCTACTACAAAGCTAGTTTCTACAACCTTTAAATCAAGAATGTTTTTTCTTTATCACCAGACTCATGATTGGGAACAGAGAAATTAATTTTTAACTGAGCATTTTATTCATTCTATTATTTTTTAAAGCATTCCTGTGTTTTTTTAACTGGCTCTCCCCCTCAACAAATTATCTTAAAAAAAAGTGATTACTAAATTGTCTATAGTAGAATTAGAATGTCAATACTTTCATGAGCCAAGCAGTTTAATACAATTCAAGTATAAAAACAGGATGCATTTCTGCTTCCAGGAAGCACTACCATTTTCAGCGATGGATGAGGAATTCAGTCCTGGCCTCTTTGTTGATGTGTTGCTAATTTTTTATTCCTTTCCCAATATGACATGAACTGGAAGCGATGTACACACTTTATTCTTACAGATAACAAGAACAATTCAACTGAAAGTTTAAGGTAAGAACAGTCTAAAGGTTTTGCAATGAAGTTTGAACCAAGCTCATGCTAGCTGTTTGACTTAGAGATGAACAAAGAACATGAAGGGAAAGTACATATAGTTTTTTTAAATAAATAAAGAGTTTGGTTTTGGTTTTTGTTGGGAAAGGGGAAGAAATTATTAAGAGTCATTTATTGCAGGACTATCATTTTACAGATACAATCTGATCAACTGATATTTATTCTATTGGAAAAGCCAGGGAATGAAAAAACTAGCACGTATACAGAAAAGTAATTACAAAGGTATATAAATAATGAGGATATTCACTTGCCCAATGCCTTATTTGTGGCAGAGGCAAAACTAGAACCCAAGTTTCTCCCTGACTCCCTCCCAAGTGTTTCTGCCCATAATACCAATGCTTAAAGCCTGGCAGTGCCAATTAAGCTCTGGAGAAGCCACAGGACACAGAAAGCACACGCATAAAAAAAAATTCAAAGAGAATTGATTTCTATGATAGGAGGTCCTACACTTTTTTTTGCACTGTGCCCTTTTGGCAGTCTGATGAAATCTATGGAAGCCTTTCCCAGAATAAGATCTTTTTTGTTTTTAGTATAGTTTACATTTTTTAATATTTAAAATTTAGTTCCAAATTCTTTCCCTCTCTTCAGACCTTCTCCCTCCCATTGAGAAAGGAAAGCAATATGATATCAATTATACATGAAGTCATACAAAATATCTTCTTAGCCATGTTGCCAAAAAAAAAAAAAGGATGCCTCAATCTGCACTTAAGGGTTCATCAGTTCGCTCTCTGGATATGGATAGCATTTTTCAGTATGACTACTTTGGAATTGTCTTGGATCACTGTATTGATGACAGTAGCTAAGTCTTTCAGAGTTTATCATCACTGCAATACTGCTGTTACTCTCTCACTTCACTCCTGTAGGTCTTCCCAGATTTTTCTGAAATCTTCCCTCTCACCATTCCATTGAGATCATATATACCTTAACTTCTTTAGTCATTTCCCAATTGATGGACATACACTCTCCATTTCCAATTCTTTGACACCATAAAAAGAGCTGCTATGAATAGTTTTTGTACCTTAAGTCCTTTTTCCAGAATAAGGTCTTTAAATGAATCAACAAATATATAATATGTAATATACACAATATTAATTTAAATGCATACATAACTCCACAATAAATACAGAAGGATTACAAAGGAAACCAAGTATATAGAAATAGTTGTCTAATTTTTTTAGAAGTATATTGACCCTGTGTAAAGAAACTATATTCTGCAAGGACCAACACATAGCAGTGGTAAAGATTATAAACTGCAGTACCAATCAGGCAGCAACAGAAATTCTGGTGAGAATAATAGTGACCAGCAGAAATTAACAGTAGGGTTTAGCAGGTTGGGAGTCCTCAAACTATAAGTCATATGGTAGAGTATAAAAGAATCAACAGAGAAGAAAAAGAGCAACTCTAGAGGATATAGCCGGTTGAACCTGCACGCTATAGCCTCTCTGGGCATCTTTGTGATTTTATTGAAAGATTTCCAGCCACTCTAGCTCAATAGTACCAAAGGAAAGATTTTCATTCTACATAAATGAAGCCCTGTATGTCAAGCACCATCTGCACCTACAACTATATAACATGCCATCACGTTTGTTTTAAAGGGGAAAAAAGTATATTTTATTACATTTTAAAGGGACTACAATAAAAGAAGTTAAAAAGTTTGACTCAATTTTCTGGAAATTTGAATTTTAATTGCCTTTTAAGGCAAGAGTTTTAATGTAATCTGAATTCAAGATATTAAACTACAGGTAAAAGTAAAATCTTAATTTAAACTAAAACCATAAATCAAATACTCCAAAATATAATATTTGTTCTAAGACCTTAACAATGAGATGAAGCCTAGAGGGTCAGAACGTTGTTTTTGGTTAAAATATTAGATACAACTCAACCCTCCATTCTTCCCTCCTCCCCCAGGAAAAATGCTCACACATTTAGTTAACTCTAGTTTAGTCCAGGCTAGAAGTATAGTAGTCATTTACATCCCAAATCCAATGCTGATCATTTTGGAAACTTTAAGCACATCCAACCTGGGTCAGTTCACCCCTTACACAGTATGGTGGCTATTTCCAGAGGTTCATCATATGCTGCCTAATGTAGTCCTACTCTAGCTTTATAAACTCTTTACCTCTAATGATCCACCATATTCAGCCTTCCCCAAAAGGGATTACAAGTGTAAACCACCATGACTGGTTGAGAATTATACATAACACAACATAAAACCTAAAAGTTAGTCAAAAAGGAACTCCAACTCTCTCATATGTTACAAGTTAGGCCACTCCATGTCCAGGAAGATCAAATAATTTGTCCGAAATCACAGAGTATTATGTACAACTACAGAGATAAAGCAAAAAGTTACTACAAAATTGGTCAAATTTTGCTAAGTTAGATAATGGTAAAAATTTTTGGAGTTTATGACCCAATAAAAGAATATAACAGTTTAAAAGAGAAAAAAAATCAATGAACTTTTGGACACAAACAATGTGGGAATTTGTTTTGCTTGACTACACGTAGTACCATCATTTTTTATTTTAAAATGGAGGGAATGGGAAAAAAATAAAAAGTAAAATAATTTAAATCAAGTAATAGGATGAAGAATTTTTTTTCAAAACAAGATATGGAATATTCAACAGTCATATACAACTCCCTGTGTTGTACTTAGCATAGGGAAATGTCCATGGTTTGTTCTTTGGTAATTAAGTTCAGAATTTTTAAAATTATGTTTGACCATTTTAAATCATAGATTTCAGAGGTCTAAGGAACCCTAAACTATACTTTACAAATAAGGAAATTGGCCTGAAAGTTAAAATGACTAGTCCAAGATCATATGGGCAATACTTATCAGAGCTCTAATTCTAATCCAAGTCTTCTGACTCCAAATCTAGCATGATTTCCACCTCATATTCACTAAAGAAGGCCCACATAGCAATAAGGTCCTTTGCATGAATCAGTCTAATTCCTACTTCATACACTGGTGCTTATGAAATAAAATGCTCTTCCATCATACTAACATAACTTAAGATCATCCAGTCAGTACGTCTTCTTGCCTTAAAGAGTATCTGCCCAGGTCCCAGGTGTACTCAAAGAATACCCAGAGTATATTTTTTGAAAAAGTTTGAAATTCATCTTAATTCAGTCCTTCGTATGTAAAGATCCACCAATTAATTAAAGCCAGCAAACCTATGGCTTTGTTGATACAAACATAGTCTAACTTCCCTCACACTCTGCACTATCTCTTTAAACTCTTCCTAGATTTCCCTTTTGTTATTTACTAGTAACCAAACAAAAAACAAGGAGACTTATAAACCCTGAAAAGGATATAGGTCAAAATATAGAGGAGAGAAATGTCAGGTAGAAATAAACAGTAGAAAGAAAGCGAAGCAACCTACAGATATCAAAATAGGGAACCTGTTGAGACCAAGGAACATTACAGGAGCTTACACTCACAGAATGTCTGACATTTTCTTGGTTCTAACTCTTGGGAGCCACTCCATGTTCCTCTACACTTGGAGCCCTATCCTAGGAGCCACCATTAGCTTGAAGCTTATGGAAGTCACCACTCCCACTGCCCAAGAAGTGTTCATGGAGAGTCATCCGGTTTCCTCCACTGCAAGGGGTATGGGTTTGGGGTATGGGTTTGGGGTATGCGACACACAGCAGAGTCAAGATACATTTTCCCATGAAAACAGTATCACACTTGGTTATTAGTACAAACACAGGATTATGGGTTAAAAGAGGCCTTTGTGGGCTGGGCAAACTACCAGCAATATTTTCACAGAAAGAAGTGATTAACAATGAACTTCTATAACACAAAACATGTAAATTGGGGTCTGCCTCTAATATGAACTTTCTTTGGATATTATTGTACTTCTAAAACAAAAGTGCAAAGGTAGCATGCAGGAGTGGATTAGAGGATCATCTCTGAATCAAAGATCTGAGTTTAAACATAACTAGCTTTGTGACCACAGGCAAGTCATTTGACCTAGGATTGATTGAAGTAACTGTAATTGTCTAAAACAATAGCTTGAGCTAGAAGAGGTCTTAGATGTTAACTAGTCCAAATTTCTCATTTTACCAGTGAGAAAACTGAGGTGCCAGAAAGTTAAGTGACTTGCACAAAACTATACCACAGAAAGTGACAAGAGTCATAATCTGAACCCAAGTCCTCTGGCTCCAAATTGTTCATCTGGATCAGAATAAATAGTTTCCGCAGGAATAGATTAAATCAAAGGTCATACAGTGAGTGACATTAAATAAGTAAAAGGAAGCTTTAAAAAATGTTTTTTCTCTACCTCACCCTAGACTCTATCCTCTGAAAAGAGCCACATCTTATTTCTTGAAGTTTCAGCTTCAGGAGATTTGATATTTTTTGACCACTCTAAAGTCAACCACTAAGCAACCTGGAGTCATTCTGCAGTAATCAAGAGATGGTAGAAGAATCTATTTCTCTACAAGTTTTACCTAAGAACCAGATAATGGATCAGCCACTGAGTGGAAAAAAAGACACTTGGTGTTATTAAATGAAAGTTTAAGCCCCAGTTCTTTAGCTGTATGACCATAATCATGTCACATCATTATCTCCCAAAGCCCTCTCAGTTTCCTTGTCTACAAAGCAAATACCTGCATTTCCTTTCCCATAAGGTTGATGGTATGAAGAATTCTTTGTACAGTGCCTAGCATAGGACTAGGGTAGTCAATTACTGCTACCTCTACTTTTTCCAACCTTATTCTTCCTAACTGAATCGAGCAAGTAAGCATTTATCAAGCACCCTATGCCAGAATGTGTTTGTTTGGAGGGGTTATAAATATAAAAGAAAAACAGTCTATAAATTCTGCATTAGAAGAATCTAATTCAACTTTCATTTTACATGAGGCCCAGATAAACTAAGAGACTTTGCTCAAAATTAAACAGGTAGTAAATGGTAGGGCCTAAATTTAAACACAGTTCCTAAAATTCAGACTGCTTTGGGGGCAGAAGAAAGCTTCTGGAAGTGAAGAGAGATTATGCATATTCACATATTATTATTCCACAAGCATTTGGGGGGGGGGGGGGATGAGTTAAGAAAAATTGAATCAGAAAAGCAGCAACAAATCCAATTCAAGCATAGGAGGCACAAAAAAAGGTGGTCAAATTCTCCAACAGTGGCCATGAAAGGGATGTGGAAGATGGAGAACATACCACTTCTATCAGCTTCAGGAAAACAGACACTAGGTCAAGGATGAGCTGACACTGGGACCTGGTCAAAGTGAAGGAGGCTACTGCCAAGGTTAACCTCACCAGAAGAGTCATTTGTGGAGGGCAAACAGATTTTCTCTCTCAGCTGAGGGAAGCAGGAAGGAAAGACTTGTTAAGACTCCCTGGGAGTGTAGAATCAAAGATTTTCTTGGAGATGAAGTCAGAGAACTTTTGGAATGACCAATGAGAAATAAATTCTCAGAGGCAGAAAGAGTACAAAAAATTAGAGATGGGATGGCAAAGTTTGTAGTGTCAGTGATGAATACTAACTGCCTTGGAAATCCTTCCTCTACCTTGGGCAGAAAATGCAGAACTTAGCCAAAGAAAAATCCAGAAGAAAACAATTCAGTTGATTTTATGGGGGTAAAGGAAGAGAATCAGAAAGATACAGGTCTAGCTTCCTATACATTTTCATTTGAAGACAAAAACTTTTTAAGAGTTGTTTATTTTTCCCTTTATTTTAAACTCACACATGTTTCCTTAAAAACCCTTGCTGAGGGCAGCTGGGTAGCTCAGTGGATTGAGAGCCAGGCCTAGAGAACCAGGTCCTAGGTTCAAATCCGGCCTCAGACACTTCCCAGCTGTGTGACCCTGGGCAAGTCACTTGACCCCGATTGCCTACCCTTACCAATCTTCCACCTATAAGTCAATACACAGAAGTTAAGGGTTTAAAAAATTAAAAAACAAAAAAACAAACAAAAAAAACCCTTGCTGAGCCTCCTGCTGATCAGATATAGTCAGCTTAACAATGGAGATATGAATCCTAGAAACTACAACACTTGAGACAGCACAAAGAGTAGAATCATCTACCAAAAAGCAATTTGGGGCCATTCAGTGAAGGAAGGAGAAAAAAAAAAACCTAAACACATGAATATCTTGAAGGGCATCGTTGTATTATACACAGCAATTGATATTCATAATAACCCTGAACTACAGGTAAAAAGATTAAGTTCACTATATTGTTTAAAAAGCAACTTTCCTTTCCGAAGTTCAAACACTAAAGTCTCTAAAAATACTTATTGACTCAGCAATACCATTACTAGGTTTGTATCCCAAAGAGATTTTTTAAAAACCAGAAATGCACAAAAACATTTAAAGCAGCTCTTTTTAGAGGGGCAAAGATTTGTGAAGGAATATCCATCAAGTGGGGAATGGCTGAGTAAGTTATAGTAATTGATTGCACTGTAAGAAATGACAAAGAGTAGCTCAGAAAAACCTGCAAAGAGTTGCACTAACTGAAGCAGAATAAAAAATAATCAGAACCAGGAGAACATTGTACACAGTGACAGGAAAACCTTTTTTTTTTTTTTTTTTTTGAGCTCTTAACTTCAGTCTTGGAATCAATACTTTGTATTGGTTTCAAGGCAGAAGAGTGTTAAGGGCTAAGCAATGGGGGGGGTTAAGTGACTTGCCCAGGGTCACACAGCAAGGAAGTGTCTGAGGTCATGTTTGAACCTAGGACCTCCCATCTCTAGGCCTGGCTCTCAATCCACTGAGCTACCCAGCTGCCCTCAGGAATATTTTATAATGAACAACTATGACAGCTATTCTCAGCAATACAAAAGATCCAAAATATCTCAAAGGACTTAGGATAAAAACTGCCATCTACTTCCAGAGAAAAATAACTAGGTCCGAAATCAGATCAAAGCACACTTTTTTCACTTTCTCAATTTTTTTTTCTACCTGAGTTTTCTTCCTCAAGGAGTAATATGGAAAAATGCTGCTTATAATCTCAAGGGGGGAGGGAGAATAGAGGGGAGATAATTCTAGACTATTCTTTGAAAAATGTTGGAAACTGCTTTTTACATTTGGGGGGGGGGGTAAATTATTTATTCACCTTCTATCAAAAACCTCACTCCCAAAGGGGAATTTGAGCTTTAGTTGACACCCTGATGTCCCCCTACCAGCACCTAACTTCCTAAACATGTTCCTGTTCCAACTTTTCCCATGAAACTTTAAGGTACCCCACACACAGGTTCTAAATTTCTCATCTTTAGATTTGAAGGATTCAAGAGAGAAAAGATCAATCTGCTCCTAAACCATATAGATTCTACTTTTCCCTAATTCTTGCAATTCACTCACATTGCCATCACTTAGACCAGCATTACCTCTTTTTTTAAGAAATAAAATTTTATTGGTGTCTTCTTAAATCACCATAACATTTGCTTTTGAGTTGTGGTTTTTTTGGGAGGGAGTTGTTCATTCTGCTTACATTGTTTATAGTACTATGTATATATGGCTTCCTTGACTCTACTTAGTAACTTCACTCTGTATCAGTTCATGTAAATCTTTCCATGCTTCTCTGTATCCATATTATAGTATAATATTGTAGCATACCCACATACCACAATTTTAAAACCAGTCCTCAATCAGTAGGCATCTACTTTGTTTCTAATTGTTTCCTCTCAATTAAATGGCTACTATAAATTATTTTTTATGCATGTGGAACTTTCCTCCTGAGGTATAAGCCCAATAATGGAATTTCTAAGTCAAAAGATATAGACACTTTAACCATTTTACTTGCACAATTCTAAATTGTTTCCCAAAATGATTATACTGATTCCTAGGGCCACCAACAATGAACTAGTGTTTCTATCTTCTCACAACCTTTCCCCACACTGACTAGTCTCATCCTTTTTTTCCAACTTTCCCAATTTACAGGATTAGAAGAATGAAGCTATCAAAGTATACAAAAAATCTGTATAGATTCAATTATCAACTTCTCTTTAAAGAAATAAAAGACAACTCAAATAGCTGGAAGAATATTCAGTGCTCATGACTGGGTCATCCCATTATAATTAAATGACAATACTACCAAAGTAAAAACATTTTTAATGCTACACCAATTAAATAATCAAGATACAGGAGAAATAAAAACTAGAACATCAAAAGAAATAATGAAAACATAGGGATGAAAGGGGAATTGCACTTCCAAACCTGAAACGATATAATATAGCAGCAGGTAATAAAGAGTTTCTAATGTAATAGCTGGGGGGCTCAGTAGAACCAGCCAAGCCTTGAGAAAGGAGGTCCTAGGTTCAAAATATGACCTCAGATACTTCCAAACTGTGTGACTCTAGGCAATTCACTTGATCCTAACTGCCTAGCCCTTACCATTGTTCTGACTTGGAAATGATACTTGGGATCAATTCTAAGCAACAAGGTAAAAGTTTTTAAAAAATGAAAAAGAGTTACTAATTTCCTACTAAGAGCCATGCTCTCTGCTAAAAGCTGAGTCAGTCATCAAAAACACCTAATACTAAAAAAAAATAAGAGATGTAGATCAAAGGAAGAGACTAGATAGACAAGGTAGAATTTGAAACAATGTTCAATAAACAGGGAAATGAGGGAAAACCCCTATTAAATAAATAAATGAGTGAATGGATGAGTGAATGAATGAATGAATGAAAGAAGCAATGGGCAGCAACGTGGCAGAAATTAAGATTTAGACCAACACTTTACACCGTATTCCACATTACAATCTTAAGGGATACTGGATCTTAAGATTAAAAATCAATCATGCTATTTAAAAATAAAAAAACAAAATACAAATCATACAGATCTCAAAGCTGGAGTTAGGAATGTATTCTCAACCAACATGGGTTTGGTTAAGCAATCACCAAAGACAACAAATAACTTAAGACTATATCAAATAGAAAACCTTCTGCAAAAATATATATTGCAGATTCCAAACCCTTAAAATAAGACCAAAAACAATTCCTCAATAGAAATGTGGTCAATGGATATGAACAAACAGAATTCTGGAAATTAACCATATGAAATAATGTTCCATATTACTAATAAGAGAAATCTAAAACAAAACTAAGCTGAGATTTCCCCTCACACCCACACTACCTCTTACTTGGATGGTTTGTAATATCATACTCCTAAGGGGGTACACTCCAGCCTCAAATCTTTCCTCTCCAGTTCATACTGTGTAATTAATTTCTGTACCCCAAAACTACAATTCCCAGCACACCACTCTCCTCACCTTACGTGCCGTTGTACAAAGGAGAGCAGGCTTTTTAAACAGGCAAGAAGAGCTTGGTCATATGGTCTTATTTTGTCAGATAATTACCTTTTTATTCCTTTACTTCTAGTGATTTTTAATAAACTTTATAAAATATAACACTTGGAGTGTTGGACATTAATTTAAATCCTACAATACTTAAAACAGATCATCTTTTTTTAATGATACAGGCATGGCCATCTCATTCCCTTGGTCAAAATTCTTTACTCAGTAGATCCCTTAGCCTAACTATTTTCTTCTAATCTACCTAACAAAAAGTCTACAGGACCAGATAGGTTTACAAGTACTTTCTACCAACAATTCATTCTAATACTAATATTAACTGGTTAAAAGGATAGGTAACAAAAGAAGCCTACCAATTTCCTGCTTTCATACAAATATAGCCTTGATACCTGAAGGAACACTCAAAACAGTATGGAAAAACTACAAACCAAATTTGCCTAATACTGTTGCAAAATTTTTTCAAAAATCAAAACAAGAAGATTTCAGCAATATTGTTCAATATTAGGAAAACTATAATGACAAATGACCATACCAATATAAAGAATTACAATAGTTTCAAATAGATGAAATAAAAATACATAAAAGGTAGAGAACAAAGCTTTTGACAAAACACAACATCCACTCCTGTTTTTAAAAAAAAAAGCATAAAAATGAAGAGCTTTCCTTAAAATAATAAGTAGTATCTATCTACAACCAAAAGCAAGTATTATCTGTTATGGGGATAAACTAAGAAGCTATTCCAATAAGATCAGGAATGAATCAAGGATGTCCATTATCACCATTACTGATCAATATTGTACTAGAAATACTAGTTATGAGAAGACAAGAAAAATACATTGAAGGAATAAGCCCAGGCAACAAGGAAACAAACCAATCACAATTTTGCAGAAAAGATGATTTGCTGAGAAGTCAAGAAAATCAACTAAATAACTAAAACAATTAACTTCAGCAAAGTTGCAAGATTAAAAAAAACACACATAAATTGTCACCATTTCTATATATCTGTATATTCTGTAATCAACAAAACCCAGAGAAAGATAAAGAGAAATTCAATTTAAAATAAAGACAAGAGAAAATAACTGGATGTCTACCTGCTGATACATACATAGAAACCTTATGAATACAATTACAAAACACTTCACACAAATAAAGACAGGCCTACTACCAATGGCCGAGCCAGTATAATAAAAAATAACAATGCTACCTAATTAATGTGCATTAATGTTGTGCCATACCAAATTATTGAAGAATTATTCTGCAAAGCTATGTTGGTGTTTAATTTAATAATGGGAAATAGAAAGGATATGGATACTATATCACCTTTCCCTATAAGTTTAACTGAAGTGAAACAAGCCCGCACAAAAAAAAAAAAAAATTTAGCCAACAAACACAAAGCCCTTTGGCATATAAAATACATGGCAGTAAAGGATAACTTTTTAGGATATTCATTCATATTCAAAAGGGGAAATGAATCTATAGAAAGCTCATTGGGAAACCCATCTTAGCCAATCATCCCACTAAGAAAGTGGAAGGGAGACAACAGAAAGATCTGAAAAATGAAAAAAGGAAGAAATCTCTCTAATAGACTTCATTATTGAATTCCATACCTTAATTCTCATTATAATGGAGAATATAAACACTAAAAATATGAAAATGGGAAGAGCAGTTACACTAAACCAAATGTACATAGAAAAAACTTGAAAGCATTAAGAGTTCAATTTAAGACATTGAAGAAATGACAAAAAATCTTGAATGATGTTACTAAAATTAAGCAACCAAGAGAAAAGCAATAGCTACCTACACAAAAGCCTTTTTTATTCCCATAATATGTATGTAGAACTACATCCAAATCATAGATTTTCTAGATAAAAATTAAGAACATGGGAAGGCCACAAACATTGTCCACAGCAAACCATATCTTTAGTTGCATAACTAACTAGAACAGAATAGCGCAATATATGATTATCTAAAAGCCATTTGATAAAAAAAAAGTACAGTACTGGGGGCAGCTGGGTGGCTCAGTGGATTGAGAGCCAGGCCTAGAGATGTGAGGTCCTGGGTTCCATTCTCGCCTCAGATACTTCCTAGCTGGGTGACCCTAGACAAGTCACTTAACCCCCATTGTCTAGCCCTTACCACTCTTCTGAAGGGAAGGGAAGGGAAGGGAAGGGGAGGGGAGGGGAGGGGAGGGGAGGGGAGGGAAGGGGAGGGAAGGGAAGGGAAGGGAAGGGAAGGGAAGGGAAGGGGAGGGAAGGGAAGGGAAGGGAAGGGAAGGGAAGGAACAGTATTAAATAAAGCCTTTCCTTTGTATTTTGTTAAAGACACTGTAATGATTTCATTAGACCCCAAATCATTTACAGAGCTTCAATAATATCCATTATTGTGCCCTCTCAAAATGTCCCTAAACCTAGAAAGATGAATGAATACCTGTTGTCCAAATTATGAGGCATCAGTCCAAATATCAGAGACATGCACTACATAAAGACAACAATTTGGGCACAAATTTGAATAAGATTAGAGTGGGATAGGTTAATTTGGGAAGTTACCAATGGTAAATATTGGGGGAAATTATAAGCTTTTACCTAACAACAACAAAACATTCATTCAAGAGTATTTTTTTTCTGGCAATCTGAGAACTCATCATAAAGCATTACGCTCTTAGAAAAAGTGAAAGCAACCCAAAGGGCAATGGAGGCACATCTCATGGAAATATATAAGCAGCATCTCATTCTTCCTGAATTAAGAAATGGTTTTTTTTAATTAACCAAAAAATTCTCAAAAAATGGTCAGAGAAGTTTGTGATCAGAAAAAGAGATGAGCTGATCATATGGATCTAGCAAGGGATAAGATGGAGAGTTCAAGTGCTGTACTGGTACCCACAAAATGTAAAAAGATCAAGACAAAGGACTTAAATGCATTGGACAGATTCTCTCTGGAGGATTTATGAGAAGACATGAACCAAAATGCAATCAAAATTGGGGAAGCTGGGTAGCTCAGTGGATTGAGAGTCAGCCCTAGAGACTGGAGGTCCTAGGTTCAAACCTGGCCTCAGACACTTCCCAACTGTGTGACCCTGGGCAAGTCACTTGACCCCCATTGCCCACCCTTACCACTCTTCCACCAAGGAGCCAATAAACAGAAGTTAAGGGTTAAAAAAAAAAAAGTAAAAAAAAAATGCAATCAAAATTGCACTCATCTTTTGTCATCACTTCTCTTTGTTTAAGAATTTAGACTTCTGGATCTAGTGGGTCTTGTTCTTTTTTAATTGTTTTATGTTATATCCTTTAAGAGTCAGGAATGAATTCACTTTGAATTTATTGTGATAACATGGGGCAAGAAATTGGTCTAAACCTAATTTCTTTCAGACTATCCTCTAGTTTTCCCACCTATTTCTGTCAAATAAAGGGTTGTTCCCAGGTAATTTAAGTTCTCAGGTTTAGTGAGCATTGCATTTGTTTGCTTCCTTTTTGTCTTAGTCTATTGTACTGATGGTTTTTTTTCCTAAACCAGTACTAAATATCTTTAATTACTTTTCATAATAAAATTTGAAGTTGCAAAATTCTACTTCTGCTTTCTTCCTATATTTTTGTTTCCCTTTTCTCATTTTCCTTCAAATGAATTTTATCATTTTGCCTAACTAAAGCATATCCTTGGTTGTTTGGCTAGTATAGCACTTAATCTATGAAGTCTATAAATGAAAGAGTTTGTAATTATATCGTATTGTAAAAATAACACAAACTCTTATGCATTTTGTATTTATTCTGAATGACACTTTCCATTCTATTATTTCCTCTTGAATATTGTTATTGCTATAAAAATTGCCATTTAATTTTCATTAGTTTCTCTTTTAAGCTACTTTTGCTAAAGTTTCATTGCCTCAGTGTTTCTCTAGATTATTCTTAAGAAAACATTCTATCACCAGTAAAGAGGGAAAGTTTTGTCTCCTCTTTCCTTAACTATCTTGTGTCTATCCTTTTTTTTCTTGTCTCATTGCTATTACTAGTATTTCTATAAGGATTTAAGATAACATTGAGGAAAAGCTGAATCCTTATTTTACTGTTTTATTTACTGGGAAAGCTTCTAGTGTTTCCCCATTGACTATCATGTATGCATTTTTCTAAAATACTTTTTAGTCAAGATAAAAATGGTCCCATGCTTATGCTTTGTAAGATTTTTAAGACACATACTATATATACATTTTAAGACATGTACTATAGTATAGTACATATGCCATATTTAAGACATATACTATATATGTTGAAGGCTTTATCCAAATTAATCATAGTGTTTGGGATGCTTTTGCTATGAACATGATTACTTTGTTTACCTAATATGTTTCTCTATCTTTGCATCTCTGGTATAAATTCAAATTGATCACAGTGACTAATTTTTTTCTATATTCTTTCTGCCAGGATTTTAAAGTTTTTGAAACAATATTCATCAGTGACACTGTTTGCTTTTCTCTGCTTTATTGTTCCCTTGTTTAAGTATGACTATATTTGTCTCCTAAATGATGTTTGCTAGTGTTTCCTCCCAAATTTGAGAAAAATGTCGAACACAGGTAATAATTTTCTTTGTAATAACTAGGAAGACATGAAATGACACAGCAAGTATGCAGAAGCAGGAAAACAAAGTGAACAGAAAGAACAATTGAAACTGAATGTTGTAGAAGTATAATGGCCAAAAGAAGGCACCTCCCTCCCTTCTTTGTAGAGGTTGGATCTATGAGTGTGGAACTATATATAATGTCAGATTTGTTTACTATGTTATTCTTGCTGGACTATTTTTTCCTCTTTTCTCATAAGGGGAGACGGACATATTGGAAAAAAAATCTATTATATGTAAATGCTTTCTACTGGCTAGCATTCACAACAATGATCAAGATGCCTGGATCATTTAAGATTTGTTATTAAAAAGACCATAAAGCATCAGTGACCAAGAAAATCTCAAAACATAATAGATTCTGCTATCCCTGACCCTAATCCACACATAAAAACATCTTATTTTCCCCAAGTGAATTAGGCAAATGTGCTTTACTGATTATCAAATGAGAAATGATAGATATTTTATATCATATAGTTCATTTCAGAAAATGCTCATCACAACCAGGATGCAATAGAACTTCAATTAGGTGGAATGCTCAGAGGAGCATGATTCTTTTTAGCTAGAAAAATCAATTGACAACGGTTTATCAGAAAATTTGTTCCAAGTCCACTTCTAAAAATCATCTAAAGTGTCTATTTTACCTTCTTAGTAAAGTAAAATATACTAAAGATAACCTGATCATTCAGTATCTTCTGGTGCACTTTGGTATTATAATGCCAAAGATTTAAGGATATTGAAATCCATCAATACTTAGAACATTTTTAACGTCAAGGACTCTCTGACACCAGTATTAATCCATCATTTCCCTATGTGTTTTAAGAGAGAAAGTCCGAAGGAAAAGTTCATTTTTTTTCTTTTACATGATTGGGTTAAGCTTAAGGAAAAATAAGCTCTCTCCAATAAGTATACACTAAGTGTATACATGGGGAGTGTAAGTGCTTTATTGACAGACAAGTCAATAAAAAATGTGCGGGAAGTAAAGACAAATATTTGAGGGGAAAATGAGTGATGTCTTAAGGTAGGAAGTTGGCTTTTGTATTAAGTCCTGAAGAGAACCCAGGAATCCAGGAGGCAAAGATAAAGAAGAGCATTGCATACCCAGCAGACAGCTTGTATCAAGAAATGTATTATCTTATACAATGAACAGCAAGCAGGCTATTTTAGCACACAAGGAAAGATAGGTTGGAGCCAAATTGTGAAAAGCTGAATAACTAGTCTTTTATCTTAGAGACAAGTTTTTTAAAACACGGATATCACCTTATATGAAGTACAGTGTCTTTTGGAGTTAAGATTATCTTGGTCCAATTCTACTTCCAAAACTTACTATTGTATGGCTAGGTGTCTCTCCCTCAGCCTCAATTTGTTTGTCTATAAAATGAGAGAGAGTTCAAGTCCATGGCCTCTGAGGCCCCTTTCAGCTCTATATCAATAATATGATAAAAATTAACAAAGGCAACTAAAAATAAAAAATTCAATGATGCTGGCAGAGCTGTGGAAAAACAGGCACACAAACTACTTATGGAGTTAAGAATTGGTGAAATCTTTTTGGAAAGCAACATGGCAACAAACAAAGAGATAAAGTTGGTTGCTAACACCTTGATAGAATAATTCCATTCCATTCCCTAAAAACCTTACTGACAGAGAAAAAGATTTTAAACAAAAATAGGTATTCTTTTCCTTGTAAAGCTCTAATTCCAAGCTTTAAGTACAAAGTATGTAACAGCTCATATACACACAGAGGCTTTAAAAATTATACTTCCTGCCCTGAAGGTACAGACAGTTGAAAGGGGGAAAAGGAAGCATAGTTTAGTGGATACTGCTATATTCTAATTAAGAAGACTACCTGTGTTCGGTCCTGCCTCTCACACTAGCTAGGTGACCATGAGCAAATGGAAAATCTATTCCTCAGGCAAATCAATAAAATCCTAAATTATAAATTGGTTGAGATCTGCCAGGTGAAGGGAGTTCCCATATTGACTAAATTCCAGCTGTTGATATGAAGGGAGTATATCAGTCAAACAGGGTGTCAAGAAGGAGCTAGCTTATTCATATTCCTTAAACTCAGATAAGACCTTATCACTCCCCTTAACTCAATAAGCTCCAGTGGCCCTCTTTAGCCTCCCATTTGCATGTTAAAAGCCATTCAAATCGGTCTTTACCAAAGTTTATTACACATCATTCCCCTTCTCACATTCTATGGGCCAGACTAACTAGCCTACTATATTTTAGTCTCCAATTGTTTCTAGAATGTATTCCCTCATCGTCCTCACTCCCTTAGGATCTCGAATCTCAAACTGGAAGGAACTTCAGAGGCCATTAGTTCAATTCCTTCATTTGATGATGAAAGGCCACCAGGAAGGTTAAGTAGGTTTGCCCAAGGTGCACAAGTAAGTAAAGTCCTTCAACTCAGATCTGACTCTGGAACTGGTGCATTTTGAAGTGTATCAAGTCACCTCCAGGAATCCCGAGCTCCCCTCAAAGCTCAGCGAATCTCCTCTATAAGGCTGTTCTGCTCCTCCAGCTGCAAGTGCAGCCCCCTAATCACAGATTACTTTGTATATAACTTTGTGTGTACATGTTGTTTCCTTTCCCCCACTAGTTAGAATATAACCTCCTTAAGGGCTGGGAATGTTTTCTTTTTTATCTTTGTATCTCCACAGCATATCACAATGCCTGACAAAGAATACATACTTAACCAAAAGTGTATTATCAATTTAAGTGGGACTAGCCTATGGTCTGATACTTTGAACAAATAAAGCTGACCAAAAGGCCTAAGTAAACAGCACATTTACCCAACAATAATTTAGTATTGAATTAATTCATCATCATAAGGGAGTTTGAATAAGCTTTACCTGCATACTTCGGTCCCCTGCCAGTTACATCTAACTTCATTTATTTAGCAGAGGCAGAAATAACCCTACAAGAAAGATGAGAACAGGCAGACCAGCCCCAATAGTCAGAAGAGAAGAGCTACCATATTGGAGATACCAACTATTACATCATACTTACCATGGCACAGAATCAAAGGACTAAAGAGTGGGAAAGGACCTCAGTGCATCCTAGAACAAGAGTCCCCTCTTTGACATATCCAAAAAGTCTTTGCTTTAAGACTGCCACTGAGGAGATTCCACTACGCCCCAAAGCTGCACACAGAAGACTTGGAGACTTTTTTTAAAAGCCTTTGATTTATAGAGCTATAATAAAGTTGGAGGTTTTCTTCAAAGTATCTCCTACACAAATGTCAAAAACAAACTGCCTTCAAAGATGTCACAAATAACTTTTGTCAAATACGCCTCTCAGGATTAAGCAAGTCCTAAAAGAGGGGGAGGGAGGTCCAAGAAATGTGTGTGCCATTGATACAGAGCAATACCTAAATGGAAAAAAGATCCCCCATAGCTGGTAAAGTACTTCAGATGCTCCAACTGCAATCAGACATGATGCTAATGCCATTAACTTTCAAAATACTGTAGAGTCTAATAAAGGAGATGCATAATATAACAAAAAGTTAGCCTAACAATTCAAATAAGATAAACTAATTATATAAGGAATGTCTATTGACTAAACTTAGATTCAGAAGTACCTATATCTTGGACAGCCACAACTGAATACGACAAAAAGATCGATTCTCTAAGGGTATCACTTTCTCCATTGTATGAAGACAGAACTTAGAGTCAGGGATTGGATTAGGAGGCCAAAGCTATGGTCCTCAGGAGAGAAGTTATGGACTTGAATTGGGGTGGTGGTCCTGCAAGTGGAAAGATCTTGTAAGAGATCTTATGATAAGAGAATTGAAAAGACCATTAAGGGAAGGAGGTAAGAGTAAGTAGAAGATACTCTTAGAGAAGTTAGAAAAAAAGGAGACAGGAAAGATAATGAATTCCCTTTTGCAACAAGTTGAATTGGAGATGCGAGTTAGAAATGTGTTCTATCGTGATAGCAAAGGGGAGCTCAGGAGAAAGACTAGGACTAGCTAGATAGATGTGACTCATTTGCAATGTACAAATAATCAGAATACAAAAACAGGATCATTACAAAGAAGTGATAAAATTCTAGTCATTTGAGGTCTTAGGGGAATGGTTCACGGAGATAATATTCGAGCTGGAATGATCCAGATACAGGGAATGCTGTTAAGGGGCACAGTAGCCCAGTTTAAGTCATTATTAATGGCCACACTATCTACTGGTGTTAAGAGAACAGAAGAAGAATCCAGGAAGCGCAAAGTTAATCCTCAAAAACAATTTCTTATAATATCTAAAAATAGAACAGGCAAGAACAAAGCTTACATTTCTCTCTCTCTTAAAGCTGATTTCCCCTTAAGAGTCCAGTCCCTTTCAGTGAGATAGGAGAAATAATCAAGACGTATGCTAATTTGTATAAACTGCAACAAAAGATCTCTCAATTTTATATGTTCAAGTAGATGCCACCACCAAAAGAAGTGCCAGAAAAACAATGACTGGCTGAGAAGATATACAAGCAAGTTGTAAACCAAAATGATCCCCCCCTTTCCACTTCAAGAAAACCCTCGTTTACAAATAGTAGGTTTTCTATTCTCATCTATGACCCAAATTATTTTCCTATATTTGACTAAACTGTACCTTTAGTTGTTGAAAAGCTATTACTACATTTTAACACTAGAAAACAAACTTTAAAATATGTTACCAATAACTGCTTCCACAAGACATTATTGTCAAAACTCCATTATGACCCCATTCTACTTACAATGAGGCTCTGCCCAAAATTACTTTTTAAAAAGCCAATGGACTTTGCAAATCCCTAGTTAGGACATTATCTTTCACTTTTCACTTTGCCATTTTTTCAATTTTTCCAAACAATGCCCTTGAATTGTCTACATTTAAAACTTTCTTCTTACAAAAACAACAAAGACTGAAAAATTTAATAGGACAAAACCCCCAAAAGAAAACAATTTCCTTGAATTTCTTCTTCTTTAGGGATACAGTAATTAATCTTAATCAACACAATGCTCATAATCTTCCCAAAATGTTGACTTAAAAACCTACTAGTGATACACAATATCCAACTTAAATTATAAACTGACCTTCATAATAAATCAAACACTAATAAAAACAGCCTGAGAAGAAATCTATTAAAAGATAAATAGCTCCTCAGAGTCCAGCAGTATCAAGGAATTAAAACCACTTCCAGCCTTCTAAGCATCACTCTGCTAATTTAAAAGTCATTGTCAATGACTTTTTTATAAAATGCTTTTAACTGCATACCAAATCAACACAGCTCCCAGAACATTCTTTTTCACAAATAAAATCATACATTTAGCATCCCAGATATTCTTTTAAATGCTAAGTAGCACCAACTGCCAGAAATTGCACTCACCAGCTTATCAGCTAGATGCTAATTGACAAGGGGGTATTATTCATAGTTTATAGTTGAGAGATGCTATACTATGCCACTTTTTCTGCAAGGAATTAGAAAAGTTGCCTGACATATGAACCAGTTATATTTCATAGGAACACCGACCAAAAGGTACTAATATGGAGGAACAAATCGTACTGCTGAAATTTTAGTCTAAATATTGACTATAGTGCAAAAGCTGTACCTCATTTGTTCTCACAGAACCAACCTTTACACACGTACAAATCACATTATCAGTAGTGCCATAATTATTTAAAAACTATTACCAATATGTTCAATATTGCATATCACCTAGTTTACCTAAATTAAGATTAAAAAGTCAGATTTTAGATTAAACAGACTTCAAAAACCCTTTATATAAGAACAGAGGGGGATGAACTGCCTGGAGACCAAAATATGGTAACTATCAACTGCCTACAGAGTCCATTGTATTGATAACTAGGTTTATCCAGTCCTGAATGGCTTTTGCTTTTATTGTGAAACTGTGGTGCCTTTATAAAAAGAGAACCGGTTTTGGTAAAAAAGCAAAAATGTGAATTCACATATAGGGGAAAGATTAAGCAGTGAGAGGGATTCCTAACAGATTATCTCCATAATCGAAGAGTAAAGCAAGTTATCCAAAAGCTAACAAGAGTTTATTTCGAATGCACTTATGCTAAGGCAACCATTTTAGATTGAACACCCACACCCACACACCAAAAAAAAAAAAAAAAAAAAAACCAACCCGGAGTTTTCCCAGCCTCTAACAAAGTGACGCTTCACTTTTCCAGTAAGGTTTCTCAACATAATCTTCACAAACTTTTGGAGTAGTAAACATGTTCAAGCATAACTAAAGACCAGGCTTATTTAATGCATTTCAGCTGTTACCATGAAAACAATTTTTGGAAAGGATATCAGGCAACAACCCACACTTAAGCCTGAATACAAATGAAGCCACTGGATAGTGACTGAAAGACCAATTCCATGCTTCCTAATTTTCAGATGTCACAAAAACCCAAGACCTGAGTTTTCGAAGAACTCTTCATGTTAAAACTCTATAGGCAGGACAACTATGTCAAATGCTGTTAAAAACAAATGATTTTTCAAAATCTAAACAACACTAGGGTTAAGAAATCTGTTGCTAAATGCCTTTCAACTATAGTGGCAAAGGGGAGGGGGGGGGGGGGACAATCCCTTGTAGCTTATACAAGGACTTGACCAGAGAATTATAACAAAAGAAGAGTTATCCCCATTTCACATCATATTGGCTTTATTACTTTTCTATGGAAGTGAAAAAAAATGGTAGAATGAAAATGTGAAGTTAAAGTAACATGTCCCCCTTTACTGCCTCTAAGGATAACACACAAGAAACTCCTGTGCTTGGCATTTATGGCCAAAAAACCAAAAAGCTACCTTTTCACCCTTTATTTCCCACATTACTCTAAAGCAAGAAAAAGGTGGACATCCTCTGTCCTACCTGTTAATAAGTACAAGCAGTCCCTTATGACTCAAATACACTCCCGTCTCAACTCCCCCTCCTCAGAATTCTCATCTTCCTTCTAGACTCTGGGTCAGTTGCCACATCAACAGAGAGCTTCCTTTCAAGATGCCCCCAATGATTAGTGTTCTCTCTGGCCTCAAAGAGCTGTTCTCACTTTATCGCCACCTAGATTTTGCATCCTCTCCGAACCCCATCCTGGACTTAGTTCACTGAGGGCAAAAATTGTTTCCTCTTTATCTCAAGTATTCCCCAAGGCACTGAGTAGGCACTAGATAGTTATTAAATTACATTTAAATATTTAATTCTTCCTTAGAATGAATTAGTAAATTTTGAAAATTCACTTTTGATTTCCATGATTTCAGACATTCTTTACAAATTGACTATATAATCCAAAAGACATCTTATGGGGGGAAAAGCTAATATTTGAGCCATTCAAGCAGCATAAATGGAGATACTTATCTTATAATATTAGATATATTTTAAATGACAGAACAATTAAACTTCTTAAACTAAGGAAAATTATTGTATGCCAAGGTAAATCATTTTCATTTGTAACACATTTCATTAAAAAATGCTAACCATTAAAGCTAGATTTGAAGTTCCATGCACCCTTGGTTAAATGCTTAGCTCTTGATGTTCAAACCAAATAAATACATAAATCCATAGAAAAAATGGAGAAGCAAATGCAAATAGGCATGGACAGATGCAATTTGCACCTTGGGAGGGGTATATTCATAAAGATACCAGAGATCCCCGCAAGTAATTAAGAGAGATGCCACTCCCCTTCCACCCTTCTCCTATGCCCCATACCTACCTAACAGCATTCCTAATGGTTCTTTCCACTTCTACAGTAGCAGCAGCAGCACTAGGAAAGGGCTGGTTAATAAGTAGGATTCTTCTACTTTGGGGGGGCCACACTCACATCCCTCCAGGAACCCTTAACTAAGGCACTATTATAATCCTTCCTATAATCCCTGGATCTAGGGTGCTGCCCACCAAGTTTGTTCAACTGCTGCCATTAAACTGGCAAAGCCCATTCCATTATTAATCCTTGCCAGTAGAGCACACATTTCTATCTTGGTAGGATCTACCAGATGCAGCTTCTATTCTGCTAGCAGGGACTTCAAAATAGTCACTGTTGATTCGGTCTAATACTGACTGGCAAAATTCAATTTCATTAAAATGACATTCTTCCATTTTCAAAGAAAAATTCAGAAGCCTAATAATCCCAATGTGGCCTGTTCTGGGCAAGTATATGTCATAACTATGCTCTTAATTTCACTATGCAAATATTTTTAAATAGATAAACCTCTCAACTACTCCTCTCGGTATGGAATTGACAATTCAAGGCAACAGCAAAGGACAAGCTCAGACAGGTGCTACCATGATGGTAGAATACATTATTGTCTGAGAACTACCCTGGCTAAATTCCAGATCAACAAGAGATGAATTTTTTTTTTCAGCCAAGACAGAGGGGCTGGTTACCTTCATGGGTAGAAAGTTTCCCTAGAAGCTTGAAAGAAGTATAAACTCAAAATAAGTCACACGAGAGAGGAATAGAGAAAGTTCTTTTCTCAATAAATAGATCGATTTCTTTAATAGTATTTTCCTTAAAGATACTTCACTTGAAGTAAAAGGGGGGGAAAAGGCTTAAGAAAATCTGCTGCAATAGAATCCATCATCCATGTATGTTAAAAGTAATTAATCAAATCATCCACCCTCTTTACAATTATCCCCCCAAAATAGCAATTAAAAACCAATGACAAGAAAATGAAACAAAATCAATAGCTGAGTAATACGAAAAATCTTGTTCCAGAAAGGGGGGGGGGGGAAGGGTGTCTATAAACACAAAATATTGCCTGCACTTCTAGATCTTGTCTGGTTGGGTTTTTTTTTTGTTTTTTTTTTTTAAGGAGGGGTGGAGAATATATTCAGAAATGACTGGTTTGAAAACAAAAAGGTATTCATAAAAATTAAGTCAACTAAAAACTCGACTGAAAAACTGCAATGGACAATCTGAAGTAATAATTTTCCATTAAAAAGTCTTAAAGAAATATAGCCTTTATTCCCTTAGACATAATTCTAAATAAGAGCACAGAAAATAAACGAATTATTTACTACTGTAATCACTTTCTACCATTCTTCAAAAGGGAAAAAGATCATGAAACAAAATAACAGGATGGTCTCCTAAAATCATGTTTCAAGGGCTAGAAAAATAGCTTTACAATAAATTGTTCCTTTTCATTTCTAATTATAGGACATTAATAGAAATATGATTAGGTCACTTAAAATACATTTTGGAACCCTAATGGTTCAGTGATTAGATGACACCGCAGTTAACTAGGCCAAGGATTAAATCAGTTTTTCATATCAAAATATTTTAAAGTGTCCAAACTGTTTGAATCAAACATCCATAAAGAAAAAGGTTCCTGTTTTCAGAATCTCCGTTTCACTAGGTAGAGCTCAATTCCTAGGGGTCTAGGCACCAGGATAGGACTAAGAGACGGCCTGGTGCTTTTTTTTTTTCCTATCCAATACCGAGAGCAGGAAAGTGCAGCTAGGACAGTAACAAACACAAGAGGCTCCAGAGCAGGCCCAGTTAAGAGCCATGAATGACGCACTTCGGTAACCCGACTCTTCTCTTCTCTACTCTTCCCTTCCCCTTCCCTTCCCTTCCCCTTCCCCTTCCCCTTCCCTCCTCCCTTCCCTTTCCTCTTCCCTCTCCCAGCAGTGGTGCTGACACTGCCACCCGCCCGAAGGAGGGAGACAACAGGGAATAAATAGGCAAAGCTCACCAGTTTGGTTCCAAAAACCTTGGTTATTAATCTTTCAACAGACTACTAGGGCAAAGAGGAAAAGAAGCTTGAAGCTTAGGAAAGTCCAGTGTCACTAAATTAAGCCAATAAAGAGTCCAGTCCAAAGACAGAGACACAGGGTGTGGCGACTGTGAAACTGGGAGCCGGGGAGAAAAATAGGGGTACAGAATAGAATTTACAAAGCAATGTAAAAGGCGTCGTTGTTTTAAAACAGGGAGGGGGGATTTGGGGCACTCTGCTACGCAAACCAATACCGTTTATATAGAGATACACATACATATGATTATGGCTGACCCTTCGTTTTACAATTGCACTATTAAATCAATTTCATGGAAAAGGAATCAAACCTTTCAACACTAGGCTGGAGCCTGTAAAGATCCAAATTTTACCTTTACCCCCTTTTTCTTACAACTATACATAAGAGGTTTTAAAAAAAGCCTACGAGGAAACACCAACTGGGGGAAAGGGGGAGGGGGAGGCGACGAAGTCACAGTAGCGAAATAAACTTCTAGGGCACTGAGGGGAGAAAGTGAAATTAAATACAAGAGCTGAATATTAAAACATGAAAATAACAAGCCAGCCCAGAGACTTTGGAATTGAAAATGACAAACGAATTAAGACTTTTACGGAGGGGGGGGGAGTGGAAGAGAGAGGCTGGAGAGGAAATAAGCAATGAAAAGAGAAACTGTTTCAATCGGGGAGGAAAAGGCAAAACAAGATACATTTCCCATAAGTAAAAGCAACACATTAGCTATTAGTTTGCGTGGCTTGGAGTGTGTGTGTGTGGGGGGGGGGGGTGGAAGAGATGGGAACGGGGTTCCAAAGTTTGGTGGAACTATTGGGTTGCTGTTAAGATCAACCCCTGCCCTCTCCCCCACCCCGTTCCAGTCCCGAACATACGACCCGAGATCCCGATCCAGGGTTAAAATTCTGGGACTGATGTTAAAAATTCCCAAAGCCAAGGAAGAAGGAATCGTAGAGGGACCAAGCAGCAGCTGCTTCCCACCTACCTGAGGCAAGATCAGATCGGTTCAGTGTGCGGTGAGCAAAGACGTGGGGGGCGGGGGTGGAGACGCAAGGAAGGACTAAAAGTAAAACAAAAGTGGCGCCAAAACCCCCCAACCCGCAGCCCTCCCCCTTCCGCCCTTCCCCCCCCAGCTGAAGAGCGCAGCCCCTTTCAGAGCATGGCCAGCACGCGGGGCCTCCAGCTCTTCCCCCCCCCCAGCCCCAGCCCACTTGGAAATTGTTCCCTTCGGAG